>NC_045990.1:1250315-1465315 GCF_010909765.2 Amblyraja radiata
CAGACACACTTACCCACAAACAGTAGACACAAGACACAGAACACAAGACACTACCCTCCCCTTTATACCGCTATCACCCCTCTCCACCCCAAGAACCTCGTGATCTCCTGGGGGAGGCAAAAAAACGGATAAAAACCCAGGTCCAATTCGGGAAAAAAATCCGGGAAATTCCTCTCCGACCCCAATCCAGGCGATCGACACTTGTCCAGGAGATCACTCAGGTCTTACTATACTAACCATACCTAGGTCCATATCCCTGCCCTCTCCCCGTAGCCCCTTATCCCCTTGGCAGCTAAAAAACCATCTATTTTAGTCTTAAATATATTTAACGTTTCTGCTTCCACTGCTCCCTGGGGCAGTGAATTCCATAAATTAACCACCCTCTGGGTGAAGAAGTTCTTCCTCATCTCAGTTTTAAAAGAGCCCCCCCTTATTCTGCAACTATGTCCCCTAGTTCTAGTTTCCCCGATCATTGGGAACATCCTCGGTGCATCCACCCGATCAAGGCCCCTCACGATCTTATATGTTTCAATGAGATCGCCTCTCATTCTTCTAAACTCCAAAGAGTAGAGTTCCAGCCTACTTAACCTTTCCTCATATGTCAATCCCCTCATTGCAGGAATTAATCTTGTAAACCTTCGCTGCACTGCCTCCAGGGCTAGTACATCCTTTCTTAAGTATGGACCCCAGAACTGTACACAGTATTCCAAATGTGGTCTCACTAATACTGTGTACAGCTGCAGCAAGACCTCCGTGTTTTTATACTCAATCCCCCTAGCAATAAAGGCCAAAACTCCATTGGCCTTCCTGATTGCTTGCTGCACCTGCATACTAACTTTTAGTGATTCATGTACTAATACCCCTAGATCCCTTTGCGTTGCATTACAACGCAGCTCCTCCTCATTTAGAAAATAACTTGCCCTATCATTTTTTTCCCCAAAGTGAATGACTTCACATTTATTAGTATTAAATTTCATCTGCCAAGTTGTTGCCCACTCACCTAGCTTATCTATATCCTTTTGCAGACTCTTCCTATCCTCCTCATCCCCTACTTTTCCTCCCATTTTTGTATCGTCCGCAAATTTTGATATATTACACTTGGTTCCCTCCTCCAAATCATTTATATAAATTGTGAACAACTGGGGTCCCAGCACCGACCCTTGCGGAACCCCGCTAGTTACCGGTTGCCATCCCGAGTATGAACCATTTATCCCCTCCCACACTCCTAAGACCAACAGGTTTGTAGATTAATTGGCTTCGGTAAAAATTGTAAATTGTCCCTAGTGTGTTTCGGATACTGCTAGTGAATGGGAATCGCTGGTTGATGTGGGCTCGGTTGGCTGAAGGGCCTATTTCCTCGCTGTAAACTAATTTAACGAAATTAAACCAAATCTAAACTAATTACCTTGACATTGGTATTATGGAAAATGCTGGAGTGGTGAATCTTTGACATTCTCATTCTCTGACGATACTTCAGCAGATATTAATATACTTTATTACATTAAAACAAAATCAAAGGGTTTGAGATTAGTACAGGAAAGTGGTGGCATTGAAGTTTGAAAATTAGCCATAACCTTATTGAATAGGTTTGGATAGAGTGGATGGGGAGAGGATGTTTCCACTAGTGGGAGAGTCGAGGACCAGAGGTCACAGCCTCAGAATTAAAGGGCGTTCCTTTAGGAAAGAAATTAGAAGGTATTTCTTTAGTCAGAGGGTGGTGAATCTGTGGAATTCTTTGCCACAGAAGGCCGTGCTGGCCAAGTCAGTGGATATTTTTAAGGCAGAGATAGATAGATTCTTGATTAGTTCGGGAGTCAGGGGTTATGGGGAGAAGGCAGGAGAATGGGGTTAGGAGGGAGAGATAGATCACCCATGATTGCGATGGCGGCGTGGACTTGATGGGCCGAATGGCCTAATTCCACTGCTATCACTTATGACCTTATTGAATGGCTTATGGACTGCGAGGGTTCAGATTTCATGCTTACTTTTTTTCATAATATTATACGTAGCGAGGCAGAGGGATTCAGAATGGGAATTCCAGAGATGTGAACCAGCAGCTGAAAGGACTGCAGCCAACTATGGGAGGATTACATTTTGGGATTCACTAGAGGCTGGAATTGGAAGGCGGCAGATATCAATAGATTGCGTAAGGTTGGAAGAGACTAAAGAGATAGCAGGGTAAAGAGAGGGAACAAAGAAGATAGCTTGACATTAGTATTATGGAAAATGCTGCATCCATGATTACAGAATTCTAACAGTCATTTTCACTATAATATCAGGAACGAAAGGGAATTCCTTTGAGGCAATAACAAGTTGAATAGACAAGGGGAGGCATAGTAGCGCAGCTGGTAGAGCTGCTGCCTCACAGCACCCGAGAGCCGGGTTCAATCCTGACCTCGGGTGCTGTCTGTTCATGACCGTGTGGGTTTCCTCTGGGTACGCTGGCCTCCCACCACATCCCAATTTAAGTGCGGGTTTGTAGCTTAATTGCAAATAATCATTTCATTGTTCTGTTTCGGCATATATATGACAATAAAACACTCTTCATGCTCTTGACCTTTGTAAATTGCCCCAAGTGTGTATGGATTGGATGAGAAAGTGGGATAACATAGAACTATTGTGAACGGGTGGTCGATGGTTAGTGTGAACTTGGTCCGAACGGCCTGTTTCTTTACACTCTAAACAAAACTTTAGACTGTAGAGATACAGCGTGGAAACAGGCCCTGCAGCCCACCGAGTCCACGCCGCCCCGTACACAAGCACTATCCTACACCAAGGACAATTTTACTGAAGTCACTGGATGAGTGATAATTAAAAATGCATTTGGTATGCTGTCCCAGAAGAGTTTATTAAAGGTCTGGGGTGTCCTTATACAGACATCCTTCAATGTCCATGATAAGACACAAAATGCTGGAACAGGCAGCATCTCTGGAGAGAATGAATGGGTGACGTTTTGGGTTGACCCAAAATATCACCCATTCCTTCTCTCCAGAGATACTGCCTGTTCCGCTGAGTTACTCCAGCATTTTGTGTCCATCTTCGGTGTAAAGCAGCATTTGCAGTTCCTTCATACACATCCTTCAATGTTTTTTCACTCACCATCCAACTTTTCCATTTCCATTCCTATGCATAATTTCATACCAAAATAGTTTATCTTTCCACACTCAAAACCATGAACTAATCTCTGACAAGCTCAAAGATTTGGGTTTGTCCGCAAATATCTGGCATTCCCATTCTGAATCCCTCTGCTTTGCTCTACATAACTAACACACAAGAAATATGAATTCTCACAATCCTGTCCCTTTCAATAAAGTCCTGGGTGATCTTGTACATGAATCAATTTTAACACAAGTATTTTAAAATGACTTAATTGGGAACTGATATGAACAGCATTGCCGGTGGAGATTTTTATGTAGTTTAGTACTAGTTAAAACAAGAATCTGAATTTTGGATTAATTCCAGGTTTTAAGGAGAGTGGGAAAAGTGTCAGAACAGTGAAATGAAGATGTAACAAAGGCCGGAACCAGGGTGACATGTTTAGTTTAGTTTAGTTTAGTTTAGAGATACAGCGCGGGAATGGGTTGGGTCCCCGCCGACCAGCGATCCCCACACACTAACACTATCCTACACACACTGGGGACAATGTGTACATTTACCATGCCAATTTACCTACATACCTGTATGTCTTTGGAGAAAAGGAACAGGTGATGTTTCAGGTGAGAGGAGGAAAAGCAGAGCGGGGCAGTAAATATGTTTGTGGGAATCACAGGCACGGATGTCGAAAGGACGTGCAAGGTGCGGCCTCCCTGTGACTGCGTGGGTTTTCTCCGGGTGCTCCGGTTTCCTCCCACACTCCAAAGATGTGCAGATTTGTAGGTTAATTGCCTTCTGTAAATTTGTCCCTGGTGTGTAGGATAGTGCACGGGGATCGCTGGTCGGTGCGGACTCGGTGGGCTGAAGGGCCTGATTCCGTGCAGTATCTCTAAGCTAAACTCCAAGAGGAATTTGGAAGTCGAGTTGATGAGGGAGGGGTAGGAGAGGAACATTACAAGCTTTGCCTTGCAAAGGAAGAGAGAGATGCAGTAAAGCTGAAGATCTGGCTCTGAGGGAGGGTCTCGACCCGAAAAGTCACCTATTCCTTTTCTTCAGAGATGCTGCCCTGCAGTGCTCTCCTGTTGACTGAGTTACTCCAGCTTTTTGTGTCTTCCTTCAGTGTAAACCAGCATCTGCAGTTCCTTCCCACACAAAGCAGAAGAACTCTTGTTCTCAATCTTATTGGCAACTAAACGTATAATTGTCCTGTGTAAAAGCACGGAAGTGCAAATGCTGATTTACAAAAAGACCAAAAGTGCTGGAGTAACTCAACAGGCCAGTCAGCAGCCCAGCATCAGAGGAGACTATTTATTTTATTTCTCACCCACATAAATACTGTGACGGCAATTTTTATAACGTTTCTCAAAAGTTTGGATGCGTGAATTCTGTAAGGGCGAACCTCCGTTCTCTAAACGAGAGGGTTTCCTGTAAACGTCGTGGAATTGGAGGATAGTGTACGACAAGCAGTGACAGAGGGCACAAGTGTAATGTATTTGCGTACAAGTGCATTAAAAATCTCCAGCTAAAAAAAACTGACACTATAGCAACTTCCTTTCATGTGCAGAAGAAGTTTACACAAGAATTATATTTTTGAAGTCACCACAAATTCCTTGCAGTGCTCTCCTGTTGACTTTGAAAGATGAGAAGTGTGAAGCCAGGAAAGTGCAGGATAAAATTACGAGTTGCTCTATCCACATGCAAGATTACGGCACAGAAATAGATATCAGGCAAGGCCAACTCAATAGCCTGAATACTTGCTGGCATGGGTGAGTAAGCTGGTGTCGATGGCATGGGATTGAAAGGGTGGTATTTTGCGGATGAAACTTTATAAGTAAAATCAGCAAAGTGCCGGGGAGAAACTCAGCAGGTCAGGCAGCATCTATGGAAAGAGAAACAATTAATGTTTGAACCCCGAGACCCTTTCTCAAATCATGAATCAGTCAGGGCTTTGAGTACAAGAGTCAGGAAGTCATGCTGCAGCTTGAGAGAACTTTGGGTCAGGCTGCGTTTGGAGTATTGTGTGCAGATCTGATCACCCCATTACAGGAAGGGTGTGGAGGTGTTGGAGAGGGTGCAGAAGAGATTTGCAAGGATGCTGCCTGGATTAGAGGGCATTAGCTAGGAGAGGTTGGACAAACTGGGGTTGTTTTCTCTGGAGCGCCGGAGGCTGAGGAGAGACCTAACAGATGTATATAAAATTATGAGAAGCATAGATAGGGTAGACAGTCAGAACCTTTTTTCCCCAGGGTGGAAATGTTAATATTAGAAGAGAAGTTTCAAGGAGATGTGCTGGGCAAGTTTTTTTTTTAAACTGAGAGAGGCAAGTGCTTGGAACGTGCTGCCAGGGGTGGAGGTAGAGGAGGGACAATAGTAGCAGTTTAAGAGGCTTTTAGAAAGGCATGTGGATATGCAGGGAATGTAGGGGGCAAGTATCATATGATGGCAGATGAGTTTAGCTTAACTGGGCATCATCTTTAGCACAGACATTGCCATTGATATTGTGGGCCCAAGGGCCTGTTCCAGCAATATACTGTTCTATGTGGTAATTATTGCTCCAGTTAGGCTTGCCACCTGGTTGACTGTCATGTCCTCTATCTGTCATGTTCTCCAGAGATGCTGCCTGCCCTCTGGGTCAAGGCAGCACTTTTTTGTAAACCAACATCTGCAGTTCCTTGTTTCCACACAAAGTGATCTCATCGGCCTGCACATGATTCATATCCCTCCATTCCCTGCCAATCCACTGCTAGAAACAATGACACTCACCAAATGATGACTTTGATCTTCATACGTTCCACTGGAAGAAATTGCAACACACTTGTGGCTGCCACACAAGCTAACTAATTGACAAGCTAATTAATTGACTAACTTCAGTGGTAATTAGACATGTGGGTTACTCTGAAAACACTGGTGAATAAGTAAAGAACCAGACAGCACAAATAAAGTTATTGGCAAAAAAAAGGCAAAGATATTTGTGGGAAAGGCTATTTTTGATCTGTGGCTGGATGTCATTCAGAGGTCCTCCCTCATAGTTCCCGCTGTACAACGCTCTCTATGGCAATGAAGGTTGATGATAAGACCTGTTGAAAGGGATTGCTACCCATGTGTCACCAGCCACTTGTCAGCAGACACATACACTGTCTGGAGAAGGATCTCGACCCGAAACATCACCCATTCCTTCTATCCAGAGATGCTGCCTGTCCCGCTGAGTTACTCCACCATCTGCAGTTTCTTCTTACACATACACTGATGACATTCACCACTGCCGTCAGTACGCACCATGGCCATTAGAGAAAGAGAGCTCAGAGTCAGAGTCATACAGCACGGAAACTGGCCCTTCAGCCCAACTCGTCCATGCCGACCAACATGCCCCATCCAACATGTCACATTTGCCCACGTTTGACTCGTATCCTTCTAAACCTTTCCTAAACATGTACCTATCTTTTGAAGTGCAAAGCTTTACGGTGAGAGTGGCAAAGGATATATGTGGGGAACGTTTTTTTACACAGGTGGTGAGTGCATGGAACGCGCTGCCAGAGGGTGGTGGTTGAAGCAGATATGTTAGTGGCATTTAAAATACTTTTGGACAAGCAAAAGGGTATACAGAGATTGGAGGGATATGAGTTATGTGCAGGTAGATAGGTGATGGTCTTGGTACCATGTTCAGCACAGACATTGTGGGCCGAAGGGCCTGTTCTTGGCTGTACTGTTCTATGACTTCAACCTTAAACCTGGCATATGTTCCACTCAGTAGTGATGCCTTTTCCCCTGCATTCTTTAGAGATATGCACTATCTCAAAGCACTGGAGAGATACCACCAAAGAGGGTCACGGTAAAAGCCTTCAAATGCATGTGCAGGACAAGTGAACCAGTCACCTCATTCACTCACGGCCCACTCACGGCCCGCTCCAGTCTGAAGAAGGGTTTCGGCCCGAAACGTCGCCTATTTCCTTCGCTCCATAGATGCTGCTGCACCCGCTGAGTTTCCCCAGCAATTTTGTGTACCTCATTCACTCAGACAACATCTCCAGCAGGGGATCAAGTTACACTCGTGGCTTGCGTCTGGCAGCATGCTCCCCAAATTCTGTCACTATAAAAGATGACCATATTGTCTGATCGGGAACTCTGCACAGACTCAACCCATTTGAGGGCTGCTGGAACCATGAGTAGACAGCACCAAATGTTGGAGTAACTCAGCGAGTCAAGCATTATCTCAGGAGGCAATGGATAAGCAAAGATTCGGGTCGGGTCGCTTCTTTGGTCTGAAGATGGGTCCCGAACCAAAACGTCCTATCCATGTTCTCCACAGATGCTGCCTGACCCGCTGAGTTACTCCAGCACTCTGTGAAACGTCACCTATCCATGTTCTCCACAGATGCTGCCTGACCCGCTGAGTTACTCCAGCACTCTGTGTCCTTTTGTGTAAACCAACAGCTGCAGTTCCTTGCTTCTATTGCTGAATTACACCAAATGTTGTGTCAAGCACTCTGATAAGACAGCTGAACAGGATCAATCCGAAGACCAAAAAAAACTCCCGATTCCGTTTTTAGGCAACAGTGTTCACTTTAGGCATCAAATTTCATGCTTATAGAAGACCTCCATTTTCCCACCGGAGATGATTGGGGTGAATAGCCATGGGAACTGCCCCACTCCTCCTCCACTGCCCACTCACTCCATCGCTGCAGCCTCTGTGTTCTGCAGACAGAGAGCCAGCACACACCCAGCCTTCCAGGAAAAGTCTGGTCCATTTCGTTTACTTCATTCTCTGGTGTCCCGCCTTGTGTCGTCTATTTCAAATACACGTTGACTCAGAATTCAAGCAGTCCAGCCCCAATTAAACTCTGTGTGTAGATAGTGTGTAGACAGTGCATTCTTAAATGGACAACCACAGTGAAGAATGCGGTGGTGGATGTTTATGTTAAATTCTGTTGTGTATTGTGTATTCTTTTTTCAACTGTATCGATGCATGGCAAATTCATTTCACCGTACCTTAGATGGTGCATATGACGAATAAATTTGTCTTTGACTTTAAAGGCAATTTCCAATGCGGTTTACCCTTTCTGATGTAATTTACAAAGACGTGCTTAAAATACAGAATTTGTTTATAAAGATCACACTTTAATGACTGAATACAATACCATATGTAGAAATCTTGCAAAAATCACACTGGCACCTTTTCAATCCTCACCCTGATGTATCTCAGCCCCTGCCTCCTTCCTTCCCTTCCACCCTACTCTCCCCCTCCTATCTCCCCTTCTCTCCTATTCCCCTCCCTCCTTCCCTCACTCTCTCTCCTTTCACCTCTTCCTCATCCCCACCCTTCATTCTTCTTATCTCTACTTTTTCTCCCCCTCGCTGCCCTCCAACCTTCCCCTTTGTCGTCCCCCTTTTCTTCGCTGCTTGCTCCCCCATTCCCTTCTACCCTCTCCATCCCTCCTCCATCACTCTGTATACTCCCTCCCCACTCCCCTTCAATCCCTCCTCAGTCCCCCCTCTCTCCACCCCCTCCCTCATTCCTTCCCCCCCTTCCTTCTCCCCCTCCCTCATTATTCCCTCTCCCCCACCCTATCTCCCCCTTCCCTCACTACCTCTCTACCCTCCTCTCCCTCCGTCCGTCCCCTCTGCTCACCACAGGCCGACCCTGTCCTTGGGGTAGTCGAGCGCCTCTACGCGGCCGAGGAAGGCGGGCAGGCCGTGGGCGCTGTTCCGGGCGAGGATGGCGAGCAGGACGCGGGGCGGCAGCAGCGGCGACTCCTCGGCCCAGCGCTCCTCGGGGAAGTAGCCGCGGCCCGGGGCGGGGGCGAGCGCCAGCACCAGGCCCAGCGCGGCGGCGAAGAGCAGCGTCGGCGGCCGGCGCGACATGGCGGGCGGGCGGGTAACGGGCCGGCGGACAGCCCGGAGCTCGCAGGCTGCAGAGCGGCAACGGCCCGCCCACCGCGCATGCCCCGCCCACCCCACAGACCACTCCCATCCACAGGCCCCGCCCGCCACCACAGGCCCCGCCTACCGCGCATGCCCCCCCCCACAGGCCCCGCCCATCCTCACAGTCCACTCCCATCCACAGGCCCCGCCCACCGCGCATGCCCCGCCCGCCACCACAGGCCCCGCCCACCCCACAGACCACTCCCATCCACAGGCCCCGCCCGCCGCGCATGCCCCGTCCGCCACCACAGGCCCCGCCCATCCCACAGACCACTCCCATCCCCAAGCCCTGCTCACCGCGCATGCCTCGCCCGCCACCACAGGCCCCGCCCACTACCCGCAGACACCGCCCATCCTCAGTCCACCCGCCCACCGCGCATGCCCCGCCCGCCACCACAGGCCCCGCCCCCCCCACAGACCACTCCTATCCACAGGCCCCGCCTACCGTGCATGCCCCGCCTACCCCACAGACCACTCCCATCCACAGGCCCCGCCCACCACCACAGACCACTCCCATCCACAGGCCCCGCCCACCGCACATGCCCCGCCCGCCACCACAGGCCCCGCCCATCCCACAGACCACTCCCATCCACAAGCCGCGCCCCGCCCACCACGCATGCCCCGCCCGCTCGCACAGGGCCCACCCACTACCCGCAGACACCACCCATCCTCACTGTCCACTCCAGCCCACCCCAGGCCCCGCCCACCCCCAGGTCCCGCCCCCACACAGGCACTGCCCACCCGCCCAGGCCCCGCCCACCACCACAGCCCCCCCCACAAACCACTCCCATCCACAGGCCCCGCCCACCCCCGCAGTCCACGCCTGCCCACCTCAGACCCCGCCCACCACCACAGACCACTCCCACCCACCTCAGACCCCGCCCATCGCGCATGCCCCGCCCACAACACAGACTCCGCCCATAACACAGGCCCCGCCCAAATTATGGCAGAACCACATCTTAATTTTCCATCATATTCGTCTATTGAAATAGATAATTTTACAATCAATGGCCTCCACCTATAATGGCCCCACTGTAATCATTGTGTTAAACGACACAGAGTGCTGGAGTAACTCAGCGGGTCAGGCAGCATCTGTGGAGAACATGGACAGGTGACATTTCGGGTTGGAACCCTTCTTCAGACTGATTGTAGGTAGGTGTTTAAGAAGGAACTGCAGATGCTGGAAAATCGAAGGTACACAAAAATGCTGGAGAAACTCAGCGGGTGCAGCAGGAAGTTATTGAGGGTAAGGACCAACTCCGCTATGCGGAGGAGAAGTGTCAGTGGCCGGGTATAGGTTGCTTGTAGGTGGTGGGGGGGGGGGGGGGGGGGGGGAAAGAAAGCTAGAAGAGAGGAGAGGCAGAAGAAAGTGTAGCGGGAGAAGGGGATGTTTGATAGGCAGATGGTTGGAACAAAGGCCAGAGATAAAAGCAGAAGTTGTGAGACAGGATTGAACAATTGTGAAGCCGGAAGAAGAAATAGAGGAGGAGGGGAGAAATAGATGAGAGTCCAGGTGGAGCACAAGGAGGATGAAGAGTGTAGGGGTGATGGGAGGGAGATTCCCTAAAATTGGAGAATTCTACGTTGTACAGCACAATTCAACTTGACCCGAAACGTCACCTATACTTGTTCTCCAGGGATGCTGCCTGACCTGCTGAGTAACTCCAGCACTTTGTGTCCTTTTGTGTATTAACTGGCACCTGCAGTTCTTTGTTTCTACATAAGTCAACGTTCAACAGCTCATCATTGTGGATCACTTCAGGGTTACAGTTATGTGGAAGGATGATTGAAGTCCTCCACATCAACTGCATCTGGGAATGTTCAGGATTTGCCCCATATCTCCAAATGACATTGTCTCTTTGAACTGAGCTGCAAGTTCCTTTTAACTTTCTGTTCCAATGTGCTTGTCCACCCTCATGGTCCATGGCATCCATCAATCTGGTGACTAAAGTCCGGCGTCTCCAGCAGTCATGGTGATGATCACATTGCTCCAGCCGTTGTGTCATTCCCCGACGGTGACGTGCTCCCAGTTTCATCCCTGTGTTCTTCACTCGTCCCAAGTGCCGGTGAATCCGTTGGACTTGTAGACCGGTGAATTGGAGTGTTGAGCAATGGAATGCTGGGTCTCACCCTCCCACGGGGAATCCACACTCTCATTGTACAGACTGAACTCTGGCCCTGTGGACGGCACCTTCATGGCTAGGAGAGAGAAAGAACATCTGCATTGGTTTCTGTTAGGGATACAGCATGGAAACAATAGATAATAGACAATAGGTGCAGGAGTAGGCCATTTGGCCCTTCAAGCCATCACCGCCATTCAATGTGATCATGGCTGATCATCCCCAACCAGTATCCCGTTCCTGCCTTCTCCCCATATCCCCTGACTCCGCTATTTTTAAGAGCCCAATCTAGCTCTCTCTTGAAAGCATCCAGAGAACCGGCCTCCACTGCCCTCTGAGGCAGAGAATTCCACAGAAACAGGCCCTTCGGCCCACCAAGTCCATGCCAACCATCCACAATAGAGGGTGGTGAATCTGTGGAATTCTTTGCCGTGGATGCCGTCACTGGATATTTTTAAGGCAGAGGTAGATAGATTCTTGGTTATTACAGGTGTCAGAGGTTATGGGGATAAGGCAGAAGAATGGGGTTAGGAGGGAGAGAAAGATCAGCCATTATTGAATGGTTGAGTGGACTTGATGGGCCGAATGGCCTAATTCTACTCCTATTCCTTATAACCTTAATTCATACCTTTGTTAATTTCCTCAGACACAACATGCAGGACGAGTTCCTTGTAGATGTTTTCAATCTGTATCACTCCCTCGTCATCCACAGGCACATCCGCCTCATACGCAGGCAGCTCCTGGAGTAGAATATAATCATTATTCCATTCTGCTGTCCAGAGTCCAATAAGTTACATTGGGAAGCACGGTGTGATATTGAAGCAAGAAGGAATGTATCTGCCGCTAATAGACACAGAGTGCTGGAGTAACTCAGTGGGTCAAGCAGCATCTCTGGAGAAAAAGGATAGGTAACGTTTCAGGTCAGGACCCTTCTTCAGAACGACCTTCAGTCCCGACCCGAAACGTCACCCATCCTTTTTCTCCCGAGATGCTGCCTGACCCGCTGAGTTCATTCAGCACTTAGTGCCTTTCTTTGGTAAGAACCAGCATCTGCAGGTCTTTGTTTCTACATCTACCGCTGACAAATAAAAGGTATTGTATTGTATTGTATTGTATTGTTTGACATGAGGCCAAATCTCTGCCTTCAACAAAGGATGATCGCAAAGGAGTAAAGGTATAGAGAGGCCAGCAGAATTGAGAGCAATGTCAATAGTGAGATTAGTTCATGTTTGTAGGTTAAATGGCTTGGTATAGTTGACAATTGTCCTTAGTGTGTGTGGGATAGTGTTAGGGTGCAGGGATCGCTGGTCGGCGCGGATTCGGTGGCTAGGTCTGTTCCCGCGCTGTATCTCTAAACTAAACTGAACGAAATAAACATCAGGAATACTGTTATAGGATATTAATTACACAAACCTGCTGGACCATTAGGCTATTTAATGCACAATATATTACTCTGCTGCTAAAAATGAATTCATGTGTAACTCAGCGTGGCACTTCAAGGTCAAGTGGGCTTTGTAGAAGGCAGCTGCTGGGTACACTTACAGACCAGTTGCACCTTTGGCTTGCAGATGCTTTTAAATCTCCAGCCGTTCCATGAGGCTGGAAAGCCATTAAAGAGTTACTGCCTTTCCGACAGTTTTTATATACTTTTAACAGTTTGAAACTTGATATTAATTACAGCAGCTGCAGGGCGACGGTGTTACAGAAGGGAGTCCACCGCTTCGTCCTAGCCTTCGTGTGTGTGTGTGTGTGTGTGTGTGTGTGTGTGTGTGTGTGTGTGTGTGTGTGTGTGTGTGTGTGTGTGTGTGTGTGTGTGTGTGTGTGAGTGAGTGAGTGAGTGAGTGAGTGAGTGTGTGTGTGTGCGAGTGTGAGTATGCGTGCATGTGTGTGCGCGTGCATGTGTCTGCATATGTGTCCGTGTGTGTAACTGCGAGTGTATGTGTGTGTGCGTCTGCATGTGTGTGACTGTGTGTGAGTGTGAGTGTGAGTGTGTGTGTGTGTGTGTGTGTGTGTGTGTGTGTGTGTGTGTGTGTGTGTGTGTGTGTGTGTGTGTGTGAGACTGTGCGCGTGTGTGTGTGTTATGGCCACTTCAGAATATGGAAATACACATTGTTGCTGAGCTACTTGTATTTACACATAATATTCATTAAATTCTTATATCTCTAGTCACTATTGTGCATACCAAACTCCTAAATCCACATTTCTAATGGAAACTTCTCGATAAAATTGCATTGCCGTAATCATACCCTTTTACCACTATCTTACACTAAACTGTTATTCCCTTCATCATGTATCTGTACACTGTGAATGGCTCGATTGTAATCATGTATAGTCTTCCCGCTGACTGGTTAGCACGCAACAAAAGCTTTTCACTGTACCTCGGTACACGTGACAATAAACTAGACTGAAACGGAAGGCCCTTCCCCATGCCTGCAGCCACGGAGACATGCAATGTGGACACGATGTCCTTGCTCAGAGCACACGGACCCGTACTCACTGGTTTGCAGACAGGATCCAGGTTCTTCAGCACAAAGGGCAGAACAAGCTCCAAGAGAGGTGTCCCGAACAAACTGCCGTCCGGCAGCATTGCTGTCCGAGTCGAACTTCTACAGGGAAAGAGGACAACACAGGTCATGGTCATAGATTGATACAGCGTGGAAACAGGCCCCTTCAGCCCAACGTGCCCACGCTGACCAACATGCCCCTTCTGCACTCGTCCCAGCTGCCTGCGCTTGGCCCATATCCCCGAAACCTGTCCTATCCACACCCCTCATGTTAAGATGTCTGTTGCACCACACACACACACACTTACAGTTTCCCCCTTAATCCCACTGTTGGTTACACATTACTCACAGTAAATGTACACACCGCTCAATCTTACACAGTTTGTTACATGGCCCAAACACACATTGTGCTTGTACACTTTGTCCTGCCTCCCCCCCCCCCCCCCCCCCCCCATTCCAGCTTTCTTCCCCCCCCCCCATCTCGTCTGAAGAAGCGTCCCAAACTGGAACGTCACCTATCCACATTCCCCAAAGATGCTGCCTGACCCGCTGAGTTACTCCAGCACTCTGAATCCTTTCCCATTCTCCCCCAATGTGTTTCACCCCCTGGCCCTCCCTGTCACAGTGACAAGTACCTTTAGGACAAGGACTCTGGTATTATCAAGGAGCTGGTTGGTTTCAGCTGGGAGTCCCATGGCGGGCTGCATAGAAGCGAGCATGTGCTGAAAGGTGTATACTGCATCTTCCATCAGCTGTAAGGAGAGCGAGAGAGGAGGTAATGTGGCAGATCAACACGGACATCACAACACAACCAACAACAAAGGCATAATCCCGCTGTGTGAAACTTTGTAACCTTGTCGCCACTC
Source organism: Amblyraja radiata (assembly GCF_010909765.2). NCBI lineage: Eukaryota > Metazoa > Chordata > Chondrichthyes > Rajiformes > Rajidae > Amblyraja > Amblyraja radiata. Next base: position 1,264,818 of record NC_045990.1, read on the forward strand.
TTTATGTGGTGACTCTTGGCATACCTTGTGTACGACCTTGTGTACGCAAAACAAAGAATATCCCCGTGACGTCACACGTGAGAATAAAGTATTCATTCATTCGTTCATTCAAGTATTAAAATCAGACAACTGATGAAGGATCTCGAAGAAGGGTCTCGACCCGAAGCGTCACCCATTCCTTCTCTCCAGAGATGCTGCCTGACCCGCTGAGTTACTCCAGCACTCTGTGAAACGTCACCTATCCATGTTCTCCACAGATGCTGCCTGACCCGCTGAGTTACTCCAGCACTCTGTGAAACGTCACCTATCCATGTTCTCCACAGATGCTGCCTGACCCGCTGAGTTACTCCAGCACTCTGTGAAACGTCACCTATCCATGTTCTCCACAGATGCTGCCTGACCCGCTGAGTTATGGTGCAGCAGCATCTATGGAGCTAAGGAAATAGGCAACGTTTCGGGCCGAAATCCTTCTGGAAATAGGCAACGTTTCGGGCCGAAACCCTTACGGGGTTTGGCCCGAAACGTTGCCTATTTCCTTAGCTCCACAGATGCTGCCTGACCCGCTGAGTTACTCCAGCACTCTGTGAAATGTCACCTATCCATGTTCTCCACAGATGCTGCCTGACCCGCTGAGTTACTCCAGCACTCTGTGAAACGTCACCTATCCATGTTCTCCACAGATGCTGCCTGACCCGCTGAGTTACTCCAGCACTCTGTGAAACGTCACCTATCCATGTTCTCCACAGATGCTGCCTGACCTGCTGAGTTACTCCAGCACTCTGTGTCTACCATCACACTAATTCCTGGCTTCAGAATTTTTCTGCCTGCCTGTCCGTGCATATCTGACTGACTGCATTTGTGAATGCTGGAGTCATGCACTGCTGTGTCCATGCATGCATGCATGTGTGCCGCACTGCACCGAGTGCAGGTGCCCCAATGGGTGTGGACAGACAGGCCTGATGGCGGTGCTGACCTGCTGGACGATGTTTTCAGCTCGCTGAACCAGAAAGTGAACCCCGTCAAAAGTGAAATGTGGGGCCACTTTGTCCAGGTGATGTTCCAGCTGGTTGGTCTTCCTGTAGCAGAGATGTAGCTGTGCCGAGTGATGTGGCAACTCCAGGAGCCGGCCTGCTTACCTGTGGGGAGGGAACGGAAGAAAGAAGCTTGAACCAGGGTTGGACCCAATGTAGCGGGTCATTGACCCATCGTACCTCCATCGGAAACACACACATCTTCACAATCCAAACATTGGGCAGCACAGCGGTAGAGTTGCTGCCTTACAGCGCCAGAGACCCAGGTTCGATCCTGACTATGAGTACTGTCTGTGTAGAGTTTACACTGTTCTCCCCTTGACCACGTGGGTTTTCCCCCGAGTGCTCTGGTTTCCTTCCCTCATCCTAAAGATGTGCGGGTTTGTAGGATCGATCGGCCCTCTGTGAATTCCCCCGTGTGTGTGTGGGGAGTAGATGAGAAAGTGGGATAATGTAGAACGAGGGGTTGAAGGTCGGCATGGACTCTGTGGGCCAAGTTTCCATGCTGTGTCTCTGAGCAGAACTAAAGATGGAACACAAGGGCTGGGCAGAGAAACGGCAGCTGGAGTTTAATTTAGACAAGAAGTATAGGAAGGAATGGCAGATGTTGGTTTAAACTGAAGATGGACACCAAATGCTGGAGTAAGGTTGTGTACCTCAGGCAGCGAGCAGTTGTCTCCTCCACTCTTCACCGCGCTGATCACTTCACCCACATCCTGCGAGAAGAGTGTTCGGGTCTCGGCGAGGAGATCTCTGACTGATGCTGCCACTGCGTCCCGCACTGACCCAAGCTGTGGCTCCACCTGCGCTCGGCAGAAGTCCCGCACCCTCTCCCCCACCGAGGCTGAGGAGACAACAATCGTCACCCACTCCAACCCAACCGCTCGGCCTTTGGCAATCCTGACTTCCTCTCTCCATCCCACTCCCCTTCCCAATCCCAAACCAACCATTCGACCCATCACTATCCTGGCCCCCTCCCTCCCTTCCCCTCCAGCCCCAACTGCTCAGCCTTTGGCAATCCTGGCCGCCTCCCCCTCCCCTTCCCACTCCCGCCCCAACCCCACCTTATTCCCTGCTCTGCCCCTCTTTCCACCCACCTGGAACCCAGACCCACCCCACTCCCATTCTCCCTGAACATGTTTGGGGATATGGGGAGAAGGCAGGCACGGGTTATTGATAGGGGACGATCAGCCATGATCACAATGAATGGCGGTGCTGGCTCGAAGGGCCGAATGGCCTCCTCCTGCACCTATTGTCTATGTTTCTATGTTTCAGAGTGGGTGTCTACGTTCCTCAAGGTCTGGTGTCCAGACGGGTGTCAGACCTGGGGTCATGACGTACGCGAGGTCAGACCTGGGGTTGTGAGCTGTTTGTGGTTGGGGTGACCTGGGGTCATGACCTGGCTGGGGTCGCGACCTGGGGTGGATGTGCCTTTCTTTGACCTCTCCATGAACCCATGGAATAATTCAAGATGGCGGCTACCTTGGAGCTTGTGGCCGAGCTGCTTCTTGGAGGTGAGGATCTGGCTGAGGTCTGGCCGCACTACCCGCTCCAGCCGCTGCCTCTGCTCCTCGTTGTCCTGGACCAGAGCCTGGAACCTCTCGGACACCCGGCCTTCCACCACGCCGAACATCGCCCCTAGCATCTGCAGAACACAGGCAACCATCAACAACATCTCCAGTTCACATCACTGACTGAGCCATGCTGGTGCTGGGGCTCCACCGAATGGTAACTCCCGTGCAAGCTCTGCCATCTCTGCCGGCCAGGAGCATCACGGGTGCATGGTAGATTTAGTTTAGTTTAGAGATACAGCGCGGAAACAGGCCCTTCGGCCCACCGAGTCCGCACCGACCACCAATTCCCCGCACACTAACACTAGCCTACACACACGAGGGACAATTTTTACATCGACACCAAGCCAATTAACCTACACACCTGTACATCTTTGGAGTGTGGGAGGAAACCGAAGATCTTGGAGAAAACCCAGGCAGGTCAAACGTACTAAACTCCGCACAGACAGCACCCGTAGTCGAGCTGAGCTGCCTAAGCTGCTCAGTTACTCCAGCACTTTGCTCAAGATTCCAACGACCTCAGTTCCTCTGTGTCGACACATTCCCTCCGTCTCTTCACCCGTGCCCCCACCCCACTCCTCACCATTTCATTTCACACTTCACCCGGAGAAAACCCACGTCGGTCACAGAGAGAATGTACAAACTCCGCCATACGGACAGCGCCCGTAGTCAGGATCGTATCCGGGAGCTGGCGCTGTGAGGCAGCAACTCTCCCGCTGCGCCACTGTGTTGAGAGCAACACATACCAACCAACACATCAACACCAACCAACGAGGGGCGGCACGGTGGTGCAGCGGGTAGAGCCGCTGCCTCATAGCGCCAGACCACCAGGTTCGATTCTGACTACAGGTGCTGTCTGTACGGAGTTTGTACGTTCTCCTTGCAACCTGGTGGGTTTCCTCCGGGTGCTCTGGTTTCTGCCCACATCCCAAAGACGTGCTGGCTTGTAGGTTAATTGCCTTCTGCAAATTTCCCCTTGTGTGTAGGGAGTTGATGAGAAAGTGGGATTAGATGGAACATGTGTAAACGGTAGGCATAGACTCAGTGGGCTGAAGGGCCTGTTTCCATGCTGTGTCTCTGAACTATACCAAACATACAATGCCATACACTAGAGTGTGAGTGAGAGTGAGCATGTGAGTATGAGTGAGAGTGAGCGTGCATGTGTGTGTGTGTGAGTGTGAGTGAGAGTGAGCATGTGAGTATGAGTGAGTGAACGTGCATGTGTGTGTCTATGTGTGCGTGAAGAATTCTAATTTCATTCACCATCCAAATTGTAATGGAAATAACAGATGTCGGCATCTTAAACATAGAGGGAGACTGCTATTCGAAAGATGGATGAATTGAAGTGGTTTTGTTAGGCCTGATGTCTACACATCCCTCTGTCCGTGACTCTACCCAAGCTGACAAAGGTCGGAGTCGGCAATAAACAGAACTGCGGAGAACGGCACCGACACGCGAGAAATCAGAAATCAGATCTCCCCAAAGTGGGGGAGAAAGGAAGAAAGGAAATTATCTATTCTTCCTGGAATGCAAGGGAGCCTCGTGAAAATATCAATAATGTGGCAATGTTTAATAACTACACAAGATGTTGCAAGCCATGTGACAGGAAACATTGAGGAGTGATGTGGAAGAGAAGTCAAGAGATTTGGTGCTGATGCATGAACAAGTTTAGCATATTTTACTATAAACCTTCTCACACAGAGAGGCAGAGACCGTGACCATAAGACATAGGAGTATAATTAGGCCACCATTCAATCATGGCTGATCTATCTCTCCCTCTCAATCCCGTTCTCCTGCCTTCTCCCTGTAACCTTTGACGCCCTTATGAATCAAGAATCTATCAATTACTGTTTTAAAAATACCAAAATAGCGCGAGAGAGAGACAGGAGAGCGCGAGAGAGAGCGCGAGACAGGGAGCGTGAGAGCCACACACACACACACACACACACACACACACACACACACACACACACACACACACACACACACACACACACACACAGTCACACACACACACACAAACACACACACTGCAGGGACACAGAGAGAGGAAACAAGAGGCACTGGCACAAAGATGGAGGGTGAGAGGTAGAGAAATGAGAACTGAAAATTGAAAACTCCCACATGGTTTGTCTGAAGCTGTTTTCAGATGAGACTCACCCTGAGCCAGGTTTGCTTCCGCTTGCTCTCTGGCCCTCTGACGTGAGGAATGAGCTGAGTCTCCAACACGGGACACAAGTCTTCCATCACCAGATTACTCAGGATCTGAGAAGAGATCAGAAATAAATTCATCTCCACATGAACAGCTTACTCATTGCTTCCTTTGGCTTGAAGAGCTGTGGGCAATGTTGTGAGATACTTTGGGTGGTGTCCATCCATTGTGATCTGGTTCTCAGTGTCTGCCGGGGGGGGGGGGGGGGGGGGGGTGGTCTGTTAACGTGGTTTCACCGCTGCCTCCCCTTGGTTTGTATCGCTGGAGGATCTCCTCGTTGGCAGGTTGTCCATGAGGAAGGACACTCGTTCACCCTCTACCAGGGGGTCTTCATCCATAGAGCCTTCATAATCACGGAGTTACCTCATCTCCTCTTACTGGAGTAGCCCGCAAGAGTGCTAGAATTCCCCCCCTTCAAATACATCACAGGTACAGAAGTGTGAAAACGCACACCTCCAGATTCAGGGGCAGTTTCTTCCCAGCTGTTATCAGGCAACTGAACCATCGTACCACAACCAGAGAGCAGTGCTGAACTACTATCTACCTCATTGGTGACCCTCGGACTATCCTTGATCGGACTTTGCTGGCTTTACCTTGCACTAAACGTTTTTCCCTTATCATGTATCGATCCACTGTGAACGGCTCGATTGTAATCATGTGTGGTCTTTCCGCTGACTGGATAGCACGCAACTAAGGCTTTTCATTGTACCTCGGCACACCTGACAATAAATTAAACTGAACTGAGGTATTACGAGTTATGTATCAAACTGGGTCAATGGGGGATCTCCAAGATGAAACAAAAGGAGACACAAGGTTGAGGGTCACAATGTCCTGTCAAGCAACTGTCCATATGGTGCCAGCGCAATAACCTGGCCCTCAACACCAGCAAAACCAAGGAACTGATTGTGGACTTTGGAAGGAGTAGGAGGGGGACCCACAGCCCCATTTACATCAGCGGGTCGATGGTTGAAAGGGTCAAGAACTTCAAATTCCTGGGCGTGCACATCTCTGAAGATCTTTCCTGGTCCGAGAACACTAACGCAATTATCAAAAAAGCTCATCAGCGCCTCTACTTCCTGAGAAGATTACGGAGAGTCGGATTGTCAAGGAAGACTCTCTCTAACTTCTACAGGTGCACAGTCGAGAGCATGCTGACCGGTTGCATCGTGGCTTGGTTCGGCAATTTGAGCGCCCTGGAGAGGCAAGGACTACAAAAAGTAGTAAACACTGCCCAGTCCATCATCGGCTCTGACCTTCCTTCCATCGAGGGGATTTATCGTAGTCGCTGCCTCAAAAAGGCTGGCAGTATCATCAAAGACCTACACCATCCTGGCCACACACTCATCTCCCTGCTACCTTCAGGTAGAAGGTACAGGAGCCTGAAGACTGCAACAACCAGGTTCAGGAATAGCTACTTCCCCACAGCCATCAGGCTATTAAACCTGGCTCGGACAAAACTCTGATTATTAATAACCACTTTCTGTTATTTGCACTTTACCAGTTTATTTATTCATGTGTGTATATATTTATATCATAATAATAATAATAATAACTTTATTTATAAAGCACTTTAAACAACTGCAGTTGCCACAAAGTGCTGTACATGAGAACTCATGGACAAAAAGCTATTACAAACAATTAAAAACCATTAAAAAACCGTAAAACGAAGGACTATAAAAAACACACTAAAAATTAAAAGACATTAAAAGCACTAAGAACAGGAGCAATGCCTCAGCCAGTGTCGAAAGCCAAAGAATAAAAATGTGTTTTTAGGGAGGATTTGAAGATGGACAGTGAGGGGGCCTGTCTGATGTGCAGCGGCAAGGTGTTCCAGAGTGCCGGAGCAGCAACAGAAAAGGCTCTATCCCCTCTGAGCTTCCGCTTAGACCTTGGTACCTCAAGGAGCAGCTGATCAGCTGACCTGAGGCACCGGGCAGGAGCATATAGGTGGAGCAGCTCAGAGAGGTAAGGCGGGGCGAGCCCATTCAACGATTTAAAAACAAATAAAATAATTTTGAAATGAACTCGAAAGTGCACTGGGAGCCAGTGAAGGGAGGCCAAAATTGGCGTAATGTGCTCCCTCTTTCGAGTTCCGGTCAAAAGGCGAGCGGCAGCATTTTGAACAAGTCATGGTATATGGACACATTTATCTGTTTTGTAGTAAATGCCTACTATTTTCTGTGTGCTTAAGCAAAGCAAGAATTTCATTGTCCTATACAGGGACACATGACAATAAACTCACTTGAACTTGAACTTGTCTCTATTTGACAATGGTGGAAACACTAACCCTTATCCGATCCGATGGACATTCCTGACGTTTACACCAGCCAGGGACAGAGGCAGAACCAGGTTTGAAACATCTCAGAGAACTTTCTGGATCCGCACCCTGTGTTCCATGCGTGTGTTTCTCCGTACGGGAGGCGGAGTGGATCGAACCCGGGTCTCTGGCGCTACGAGGCAGCAGCACTACCAGCTGCACCACCGTGCCATCTTCATTGTCTAAAGGGCCTGCCCACTTGCCGATTTTTTCGGCGACTGACGGATCAGGTCACCGAAACATTTGCGACGTGATGACGTATGACGCTCGGCGTTTTTCAAGTGTCGCTACATTTTTTTGTCACCACTGGATTTTGAAATTTTCAAATAAATCGCCAAGTTGGACAGGCCCTTAAACGACCAGTAGTTTCTTTATAGATGGGGACTCATCCTTTTACTGTGAGTAGGGGCAAATACCAAGGCTGCCGTCAGACAATCCGTGAACCTTACCTCGATCTCTGAACCCAAGTACAAGTCACAGATGCCGTAACGTCCATTCTGTTCCCTGTATCCTCGAACCGCTTCCAGGAACACACGGGCCTCAAAGGAGTCTCTGCCAAAGAGCACTGCAAGGAAGACACAGGCACCGGAGCACACTGGTTTGAATTATCACACGAAGAGACTTCTCTTTGCAAATCTGTTCAGGAACAGTAGGGGTTACAATATGGAAGAGTACAGCACAAGATCCGGAGAGACAAAGAGCTGCAGCTTTAGTTTAGAGATACAGCGCGGAAACAGGCCCTTCGGCCCACCTAATCTGCACCGACCAGCAATCCCCGCACATTAACACTATCCGACACACACTAGGGACAATTTTTACATTTACACCAAGCCAACTAACCTACAAGCTTGTACGTCTTTGGAGTGTGGGGGGAAGCTGAAGATCTCCGAGAGGTCACGGGGAGAACGTGCAAACTCCGTACAGACAGCACCCGTAGTCGGGATCGAGCCCGGGCCCCTGGCGCTGTGAGGCAGCAACTCCACCCGCTGCCGCCCCAGTAGGGGGGGAAGGAAGTGGGGAGGAAAGCTCTTACCAGCGTTTAGACGTCGAACCCCATCGGCAAGGAGCATTGCCCAGGTGTGAGAGTCGTCATCAGTGCGGAAGCTGAGAAGGAGGTGGGGTCTGTAGGCGTGCCACAGGAAGAGTTGGTGCCTTGTCGGAAAGCTCATGTGTTGTTCTTCCAAGTGAGAGTCTGCCACACCTGCAAAGCAGCGACTACATTTAGGCAGCACCTTTCACAGCCACACGCTCCCAGCATTTAGTTTAGTTCCAGTTTAGAGATACAGCGTGGAAACCTCTTCTGGACCCTGTCCAAGGCCAGCACATCCTTGCTCAGATATAGCGCTCACTACTCACAATACTCCCACTGTGGTCCAGCCAGTGCCTTGTAAAGCCTCAGCATTGCATCCTTGCTTTAAAGTTTAGTTTAGTTTATTGTCATGTACAGTGAAAATCTTTTGTTGCGTGCTAACCAGTCAGCGGAAAGACAATATGTGATTACAATCGAGCCATTTACTGTGTCTAGATACACATTGTGGATATACTCAAAATGATGCTAGCATTCCTTGGGTGTCCATACACTGACGGGTGAGGAATAGAAAACATAGCCAAAGGGTGCAGGAGTTGGCCATCCAGCCCTTCGAGCCAGCACCGCCATTCAATATGATCATGGCTGATCATCCAGAATCAGTACCTCGTTCCTGCTTTCTCTCCATATCCCTTGATTCTGTTAGCCCGAAGAGCTAAATCTAACTCTCTCTTGAAAACATCCAGTGAATTGGCCTCCACTGCCTTCTGTGGCAGATAATTCCACAGATTCACAACTCTCTGGGTGAAAATGGTTTTCCTCATCTTTGTCCTAAATGGCCTACTCCTTATACTTAAACTGTGACCCCTGGTTCCAGACTCCCCCCCAATATGGGGAACATTTATCCTGCATCTAGCCAGTCCAATCCCTTAATAATTTTATATAAGTAGGAAAGAACTGCAGATGCTGGTTTAGATCGAAGGTGGACACAAAATGCTGGAGTAACTCAGCGGGACAGGCAGCATCTCTGGAGAGAAGGAATTGGTGATGTTTCGGGTCGTGACCCTTCTTCAGACTGATCTTCAGAGATGATGCCTGTCCCGCTGAGTTACTCCAGCATTTTGTGCATACTTTAATTTCTATAAGATTCCCTCTCAACCTTCTAAATTCCAGTGAATACAAGCCCAGTCATAGAAACATAGAAAATAGGTGCAGGAGTAGGCCATTCGGCCCTTCGAGCCTGCTCCGCCATTCAATATGATCATGGCTGATCATCCAACTCAGTATCCCGTACCTGCCTTCTCTCCATAACCCCTGATCCCTTTAGCCACAAGGGCCACATCTAACTCCCTCTTAAATATAATAATAATAATAATAATAACTTTATTTATAAAGCACTTTAAACAACTACAGTTGCCACAAAGTGCTGTACATGAGAAATCATGAACAAAAAGCTATTACAAACAATTAAAAACCATTAAAAACCGTACAACGAAGGACTATAAAAAACACACTAAAAATTAAAAGACATTAAAAGCACTAAAAACAGGAGCAATGCCTCAGCCAGTGTCGAAAGCCAAAGAATAAAAATATGTTTTTAGGGAGGATTTGAAGATGGACAGTGAGGGGGCCTGTCTGATGTGCAACGGCAAGGTGTTCCAGAGTGCCGGAGCAGCAACAGAAAAGGCTCTATCCCCTCTGAGCTTCCGCTTAGACCTTGGTCAATGAACTGGCCTCAACTACCTTCTGTGGCAGAGAATTCCAGAGATTCACCACTCTCTGTGTGAAAAATGTTTTCCTCATCTCGGTCCTAAAAGATTTCCCCTTTATCCTTAAACTGTGACCCCTTGTCCTGGAATCGATCCATTCTTTCATCGTATGTCAGTCCCGCCTGGGACTGGATGAGAAGGTGCAGCCCCAGGTCTGATCCCCCGCCCCCGTGCTCTCTTACCATTGAACGCAGGCCAGCTTTGTCTCAGCATCTCCCTGTAGGCGGACACCTCGTTCAACAGGATGCAGCCCGAAAGGCGTATCTCGCTGTCTGCTCTCGCTCCTCTCTGGGCAGCCTGTAGCACAGGGAGGCAGAGTTACAGCACACAGGACCTCAGCAAACTCAGAGAGTTTTATTTTTTAACCCAAAAATAAATGTAATCAATTATCACAAGAATAATATGTACAATAGAAAAAAAAACAACAATTCTGCCACCAGAATACAAAGTTAAACAAATATTCTTAAAGATCAACTATACTGAGTATTAAACAACGATGTTACAATCCTTGTCAAGATTCTGTTTTCTAGGCTTTAACCAATCTTCTTTCCATGCAAGTAATTTCCCCCAAATCTTTCATGTTCATAAGTGATAGGAGAAGAATTAGGCCATTTGGCCCATCAAGTCTACTCCACCATTCAACCATGGTTGATCTATCTTTCCCTCCTAACCCCATTCTCCTGCCTTCTCCCCATAACCCCTGACACCCGTACTCATCAAGAATCTATCTATCTCTGCCTTAAAATATCCATGGCCTCCACAGCCTTCTGTGGCAATGAATTCCACAGATTCGCCACCCTCTGACTAAAGAAATTCCTCCTCATCTCCTTCCTAAAGGAGTGTCCTTTAATTCTGAGGCTGTGACCTCTAGTCCTAGACTCTCCCACTCTGTGGGAATCCTTTATTTTAGGTAAGACTGGTATGAGTGAAGATGTGGTTATATTTGCAATAGCTCCATCTGGTGGTGGATGGCAGCTCGATCTCACGTGGCTAGCTTATGCAGTCCATAAGTCTGGCTTTGGTTTTTTTCTAATGTGTAGGAAGGAACTGCAGATGCTGATTTAAACCAAAGATAGACAGAAAAAGCTAGAGTAACTCAGCGGGACAGGGAGCATCTCTGGAGAGAAGGAATGGATGACATTTCGGTTTGAGGCCTTTCTGCAGCTGTTAGTCCATTCCCTTTGTCTTATTTTCACACCTTACACTTCCTTATCTACGTATCTCCCTCTCCCGACATCAGTCTGAAGAAGGATCTCGACCTGAAACGTCACCCATTCCTTCTCTCCAGAGATGCTGCCTGTCCCGCTGAGTTACTCCAGCATTTTGTGTCCATCTTCACAGCACTCTTTCCAGCTTGATGACACCTCTCCAATAGCAACTGGTAACATGATTACCTCTTTAGTTTCAAAACACTCCAACAGGTAGCTCGCCTTCATCACAAAGTATTTCTCCTTCCACTTCCTCTTGTGTTCCACATACTGCATGATGTAGCCACTGGATATCACTTGGTCAGTACTTCCGGACTCCTGGGGAAAGAAGAGAGACACAAAATGCTGGAGTATCTCTGCGGGACAGGCAGCATCTCTGGAGAGAAGGAATGGGTCGAGTCCCTTCTTCAGACTCTGAGAAGAGGGGATATGGGGAGAAGGCAGGAACGGGGTACTGCTTGGGGATGATCAACCATGATCACATTGAATGGCGATGCTGGCTCGAAGGGCCGAATGGCCTACTCCTGCACCTATTGTCTATTGCCAGTTTTTATTATTCATTGGAAGTATCAGGTTCAATATCTCCCCCTGAATATTGAGGACAATTCTCTGCAACATCAGAGGTTGAGGGAATGCTCGACAGAAGTATATAAAATTATGAGAGGCATAGACAAGGTAGACAGTCAGAACCTTGTTCCCAGGTTGGAACTGTCCAACATTAGAGGGCTTATAGCGAGAGGCGGAACGTTTGCTGGAGATGTGCGGGGCGAGTTTTTTTACACAGAAACTTCACGGAGCGAGCTGCCAAGGTGGCGGTGGAGGCAGATACCATAGTGGCGTTTAAGTGACTTTTAGATAGGTACATGGATGTGCAGGGAATGAAGGGTTATGGGTCATGTACAGGCAGATGAGATCAGTTGAACTTGGTTTTTCCCCCCATTATCATTCTATCTTCTTGCCCACTCTCATATGTTGTTGATGTCCTTTCACAGATCAGCTTGGTTAAGGTTAATTTAGAGATACAGCGTGGAATCCACAGAACCTCCACATCAGACTGAAGAAGGGTCTCGACCCAAAACGTCACCTTTTCCTTCGCTCCATAGATGCTGCCTCACCCACTGAGTTTCTCCAGTTTTATCTACCTTCAGCTTAACTTGGCATTGTGTTTGGCACAGACATTGTGGGCCGAAGGGCCTGTTCCTGTACTGTGCTATGCTGTATGTTCTCTTAAGGTGGGAGGGAGACAGTCTAAGCAATCATTACGTTACTCGATTTATCTTTGATTTAAGCCAGCATCTGCAGTTCGTTCCTACACATGGACTAACAGCCTGGGTTCATGATCATAGATGCAGACGGGTCTGAATCCCACAGCTGTGTAATTTACATTCAAATAATAAATCTGGGTCTAGTGCTGATCCCAGGAAGGGTGACCATGAAACCAGGCAACGGGTGTAAAATCAGAGCAGTGCAGTGGGTAGAGCTGCTGCCTCACGGCGCCAGAGACCCGGGTTCGATCCCGGCCTCAGCTGCTGCCTGTGTGGAGTTTGCACGTTCTGCCTGTGACCGCGTGGGTTTTCTCCGTCCGGGTGCTCCGGTTTCCTCCCACGTCCCAAAGACAGATGGGTTTGCATGTTAATTCTGTAAATTGTCCACAGTGTGTGGGTGTGATTGTGGGATAATATAGAACTAGTGTGAACGGGCCATGGATGGTCGGCGTGGACTCTGCGGCTTCTGTGGATTCCACGCTGTATCTCTAAATTAAACTTAACCAAGCTGATCTGTGAAAGGACATCAACAACATATGTGAGCGGGCAAGAAGATAGCAGAGTGATAATGTGGGAACATATGAGTCTGTGCACTTTGGAAGAATAGGATAGATTATATTTTAAATGGTGAGAAAGCGGTAAATGTTTGTGTACAGGAGGATCAGGGTGTGCAGGCTAAGGAGGTGCAGAAAGTAAACATGCAGGTGAGGGAAGCATTCAGGAAGTCTAATAGTTGTCATTCTTTAGCACAAGGGTACAGAGTACAAAGCTAGGGGCACAGAGTGTAAAGGCAACAAGCGAGGCCAGGTACAATGAGAACAAACAGGCCATTTGGCCCCTCTAGCCCAGCCCACACCTGTGGAAAGACAGAGCCACCTGGCTGATTCCCAAGAGTCATGCCCCTGTCCCACTTAGGAAACCTGAACGGAAGCCTCTGGAGACTTTGCACCCCGCCCAAGGTTTCCGTGCGGTTCCCGGAGGTTTTTGTCAGTCTCCCTACCTGCTTCCACTACCTGCAACCTCCGGCAACCACCTGCAACCTCTGGGAACCGCACGGAAACCTTGGGTGGGGCGCAAAGTCTCCAGAGGTTTCCGTTCAGGTTTCCTAAGTGGGACAGGGGCATAAGATTTTACTTTATCCAGACCAATGGGAAACTGCACCCGCTCGCCTGGCCCAGCGTGGGACCCACACTAGGTTGCCCACCGTCGGGCCCCAACACTCCTTACCTTGTTGTGCAGCAGTTGAGCAGCGTGGCTCGCCTGCATCTCCAGCTCGCTGCAGACCTGGTTGAGGAAGGCTGCCGCGCAGCACCTGCGACAGTGAGGTCGCATGTCGTCCAGGACCTCGTCCGTCCTCCCTGAGGATGCAACAGACAGAAACTCAGTCGGCGGGCAGAGACAGCAACTGGAGGCAGCTGGCACAATGATCACCCACACCAACACCACTGACTTCATCTATACCACCAACCACCAGTGAGTCGTACAGCGTGGAAACAGGCCCTTCGGCCCAACTTGCCCACACCCACCAACATGCCCCATCTACAGTATTCACACCTGCCTGCGTTTGACCCATATCCCTCCAAACCTATCCTGTCTATGTACCTTAAATCCACTTTAGTTTTAGTTTTAGTTCTTAGAGATACAGCGTGGAAACAGGGCCTTCAGCCCACCAAGTCCGCACCGACCAGCGATCCCCGCACATTGACACGACCCAACACACACAAGAGACAATTTACATTTATACCAAGCCAATTAATTTACAAACCTGTACGTCTTTGGAGTGTGAGAGGAAACCGGAGCACCCGGAGAAAACCCACGCAGGTCACGGGGAGAACGTGCAAACTCCATACAGACAGCACCCGTAGTCAGGATGGAACCCGGGTCTCTGGTGCAACTCTACCACTGCACCCCTGTACCACTTACAGCTGGTCAACCAACCACTCTAGCTCCACTTACCACAGAGACTCGTGAATAGCTCGATTGTAATCATGTATTGTCTTTCTGCTGACTGGATAGCACGCAACAAAAGCATTTCACTGTACCTCAATAAATGTGACAATAAACTAAACTCAAATTAATAGTAATCTGAGGGGTAACATTTTCACTCAGAAGGTGGTGGGTGTATGGAACAAGCTGCCAGAGAAGGTAGTTGAGGCTGGGACTATCCCAACGTTTAAGAAACAGTTAGACAGGTACATGGATAGGACCGGTTTGGAGGGATATGGACCAAACGCGGGCAGGTTGGGACTGGTGTAGCTGGGACATAGAAACAAAGAAACATAGAAAATAGGTGCAGGAGTAGAGGCCATTCGGCCCTTCGAGCCTGCACCGCCATTCAATATGATCATGGCTGATCATCCAACTCAGTATCCTGTACCTGCCTTCTCTCCATACCCCCTGATCCCTTTAGCCACAAGGGCCACATCTAACTCCCTCTTAAATATAGCCAATGAACTGGCCTCAACTACCTTCTGTGGCAGAGAATTCCAGAGATTCACCACTCTCTGTGTGAATTTTTTTTTTCTCATCTCGGTCCTAAAGGATTTCCCCCTTATCCTTAAACTGTGACCCCTTGTTCTGGACTTCCCCAACATCGGGAACAATCTTCCTGCATCTAGCCTGTCCAACCCCATTGTTGGCCAGTGTGGGCAAGTTGGGCCGAAGGGCCTGTTTCCACACTGTGTCACTCTATGCCAATGCTGGGGGTTGAATGCGTGTGAAGGCAGCAGCCTAGTCACGGGAAGTTGTCATTAAACAGGTCACCAGAGTTCCTGCGTGTGTACAGCAAACCTGCTGCCTGTGTGTGTGCCAAAACCAGGGATGGGTGTTTGTTCCAAAACAAACTGTACATTGCCTTGCCTCCTTCACACTCTCTTCTGTGACCTTCCTTGTTTAACCAGTGCATCCGAGCTCTCAGCCCCCGTCGAACACGTTCAACACCCACAAACCCAGGATGGAGTTTAATCATGGCTGATCTATCTCTCCCTCTCAACCCCATTCTCCTGCCTTCTCCGCAGAAACTGACACCTGTACTAAGCAAGAATCTATCAATCTCTGGCGTAAACATACCCAAAGACCTGGCCTCCACAGCCGTCTGTGGCAATTAATTCACAGATTCACCATCCTCTGGCTGAAGAAATTCCTCATTTCCTTTGTAAGGGAGGCTCTGCCACTAGTGGAAACATCCTCTCCACATCCACTCTATCCAAGCCTTTCACTATTCTGTAAGTTTCAATGAGGTCCCCCCCCTCATTCTTCTAAACTCCAGCGGGTGCAGGCCCAGTGCCGACAAAGGCTCATCATCTGTTAACCCACTGGGATCATTCTCGTAAATCTCCTCTGGAACTCTCCAACGCCAGTGCATCCTTCCTCAGCGAGACAGGCAGCACCTCTGGAGAGAAGGAATGGGTCGAGACCCGAAACGTCACCCATTCCTTCCCTCCAGAAATGCTGCCTCTCCTGCCGAGATACTCCAGCATTTTGTGTCTACTTTCGATTTAAACCAGCATCTGCACTTCTTTCCTGCACATCCTTCCTCAGATATGGGGCCCAAAACTGCTCACAATATTCCAAATGTGGTCTGACCAGCCAGCACCTTATAGAGCCTCAGCATTACATCCCTGCTTGGATGTCATATCACTGGCCTGTCATTATCCATGGGCTTAAATCCTGAAACACCCTCCAAGCAGCACAGAGGAAACACCTTCACCAGAAGGATATTAGTGATTCATGTTCATCACCACATGCTCAATGGAAATTAGCGATGGGTATTACATGCTGGCTTACCAGTGACACCCAGATACTGAAACAAAACACGTCCAGCAACTATCGTTATCACATGATCAAACTCTTCAAGTCAGGTTTATTCGTCACATACGAGATGTGCAGTGAAATGAAGTGAATCTTCATTAGAACGTCTGAAGAAAGGACTTGACCCGAAACGTCACACATTCCTTCCCTCCAGAGATGCTGCTTGTCCCTCTGAGTTACTACAGCTTTTTGTCACCGTTTAAGGATAAGGGGGAAATCTTTTAGGACCGAGATGAGAAAAACATTTTTCACACAGAGAGTGGTGAATCTGTGGAATTCTCTGCCACAGAAGGTAGTTGAGGCCACAGTTCATTGGCTATATTTAAGAGGGAGTTAGATGTGGCCCTTGTGGCTAAAGGGATCAGGGGGTATGGAGAGAAGGCAGGTACAGGATAGTGAGTTGGATGATCAGCCATGATCATATTGAATGGCGGTGCAGGCTCGAAGGGCCGAATGGCCTACTCCTGCACCTATTTTCTATGTTTCTATGTTTGTGTCTATCTGGGGAGGCAATGCTTATAATCCTTTTCCCACCAAAGGTGCTGCCTGACCCTCTGAGTTCCGTCAGCAGTTTGTTATTTTGCATGCAGTCCATCAACACTCACACACGTTCTCAATATCAACCTCGCTGTATCTCTGCAGCAGACGCCCTGTGCATAATTGGACCTGAGAAGGAATAAATGGCCAATTAAGGTGACAAGATGAAGTCTCCAACTCCACCCAAGCATTCTTGAAGAGGCAACAATGCCCGAGGTCAACACTTAAACATTTGCTGCTTAAGAAGCAAACCGATCGTGAGTGTTCCCACGGCCACTCACTGCTGATCTGCAAAGTCTTCACCTCAGTCTCGGTTCATAAGTGATAGGAGCAGAATTAGGCCATTCGGCCCATCGTCTACTCCACCATTCAATCATGGCTGATCTATCTCTCCCTCCTAACCCTATTCTCCCGCCATCTCCCCATAACACCCAGATACCAAAAATAAGCAAGAATCTGTCTATCTCCTCTTTAAAAATATCCATTGGCCTCCACGGCCCACAGATTCACCACCAAATCCCTAACTGATAGTAAATATTTTATTTTGAACATGTGTGTGTGTGTGTGTGTGTGTGTGTGTGTGTGTGTATATATATATACACACACACACACACACATATATATACACACATACACACATATATATACATACACACATACACACATATATATACACACATACACACACATATATACACACATACACACAAACATATACATACATATATCCATACATAATCAAAACGGATCCTGAACCTAGCAACCAAATCACTATCCTAGCAACCAATTCCCTAACCAGGTAGCCAAATCCAACCACTAGCAATCAAACCCCCTAACCCAGCAACTAGCTCCAGTCATATACAATTCCCCAATTAGCCACAAGCACAGATGGCATGTGTCGCAAAGAACCATTTGGGCCTCAGATTCCCCTGCCAGTTATACACTTGAACTCTCCAGTTACATACCATGTGGCATGAGCAAATTGCATGACGCATTCTACCTAGTTTGTACACTGGAGACCTTACATGACAGATAGATACAGAGCGCTGGAGTAACGCAGCAGGTCAGGCAGCATCTCTGGAGAAAGACAGAGGAAGGTGATGTTTTGGGTTGGGACCTTTCTTCAGACATTGGCATGGATGAGTTGGGCTGAAGGGCCTGTTTCCATGACTCTGAGTGTAGTGGTGGTGAATATTGGGGGCTCTCTCTGCCATCTACCACATGGACAATGATCGTTGACCCTTTGCAACCACCTCCTCCCAGTGGTCAAAGACCTAATCCTTGATGGAGTGTTGTTCAACACAGAGCACTGGTTCACCCGGGGAGGGAGGACTCTGGCTTGTGCTCAGAAGGTTCATCCCCACTGCAGACACCAAGCTCTGAGACCTGATGGGGTTAATGTTATTAAAGATTGTAAGCACCCTTCAACTCTTGTTATGTGGAGAATGTTTCTGTCGACTGTTACAGAGGGGTTGAGTCATGGCCAGATTCCAGAGATTCTCCAGCCGTCTCCAGGAATGTTTCTTAGATATTATTCGAGCTGTTTGCTTTACGCATCTGATGATCAGGGCTCCCAGTTTACACCAGGATCCTCAGCGCTCTCGGGAGCTGGCTCCCCAGCAAACACAGCCCGGATTGTGCTTGCATTTGAAGGTAGACACAAAATGCCAGAGAAACTCAGTGGGTGAGGCAGCATCTACGTGTCAGGGGATATGGGGAGAAGGCAGGAACAGGGTACTGAAAGTGGATGATCAGCCATGATCACATTGAATGACGGTGCGGGCTCGAAGGGCTGAATGGCCTACTCCTGCACCTATTGTCTATCTATTGTCTATGGAGAGAAGGAGTTGGCGACGTTTCGGGTCGAGACCCTTCTTCAGACTTCTTCTTCTTCTTGCGTATGGCGTGCACAGCCTAAAGTTGTAGGACAACTTGTTCTATTTGATCTTATTTGACTGTGCACGCCGGGTTGATTGCATTAGTCAAAACAGGACGGACCACGTGAAGATTGCAATCTTCCGCCCCTTCTTCAGACTGATGTCAGGGGAGGGGGTAGGACAAAGAAATAAAGTGGGCAGAGACAGTGGAACTATTGGGAGGACTGGGAAGGGGATGGAGAGAGAGAGAGCAAGGACTACCTGAAGTTAGAGATGTCAATATTCATATTGCTGGGGTGTAAACTACCCAAGCGATATACGAGGTGCTGTTCCTCCAATTAACGCTGGGCCTCACTCTGACAATGGAGGAGGCCCAGGACAGAAAGGTCAGATTGGGAATGGGGGGAGAGTTGAGCCACCGGGAGATCATCTTGGTTAAGACGGACTGAGCTGAGGTGTTCAGCCAACATTTGAATATTGCAGCTTGGAATTCAACCAACATCAACAGTCATGTTGATTTTCCACATCCTGTAACTCCTCTCTGTGGCTCTTTCACACACGTGCCAGCACGGTGGCGCAGCGGGTAGAGCTGCTGCCTCACAGCGCCAGAGAATTATTTGCCTCAGAGGGCGGTGGAGGCCGGTTCTCTGGATGCTTTCAAGAGAGAATTAGATAGAGCTCTCAAAGATAGCAGAGTCAAGGGGTATGGGGAGAAGGCAGGAACGGGGTACTGATTGTGGATGATCAGCCATGATCACATTGAATGGCGGTGCTGGCTCGAAGGGCCGAATGGTCTCCTCCTGCACCTATTGTTTATTATCACATTGCTGTCTATGGGAGCTTGGTGCTTGCAAACTAGCTGTGAGTTTATTGCATTAATGATTAGTACGGGTGTCAGAGGGAGAAGGCAGGAGAATGGATTTAAGAGGAGAGATAGATCAGCCATGGTGGAATAGACTTGATGGGCCGACTAGCCTAATTCTGCTCCTATCACTTGTGATCTTATGATCTAACACCAGTGACTGTACCTCAAAAATACTGCACAATACATTTTTGGCTCAAGATCTCAAAAGGCGTAGATCCGATGCCTTCCCTCCCACCCGTCTCCGACTGAGGAAGGAGTTTCCAGCGAAACGGGACAGGGCACAGGTGTACCCAGCGGACAAATATCAAACAAAATCTCACTGTTCTCAAAATAAACCTGGAGAGCTTGCCAAGAAATTAAATGAGCAATTGTGGGATTGAATGAACAGGAAGGGAAAGGAGACAGGTTATTATTTTCGAAACGTCGGGCTGACAAAAGGGTTCGTGGAATCCGATAGTTATGAGTGTTGATATCAGGTCCGTGCCGGCTGAGGTTTATAGGCTCGTCGAACAACCAACTGGAAAGAGAGTGGATGGCTTACAGTGTACAACCTGGTCCCTACATTGTGGTATGATTGGAAACAGTATACAGTGCTTCAAGTCAAGAGTGTTTTATTGTCATATGTCCCAGATAGAACAACTAAATTCTTACTTACTACAACAGAATATGTAAACATAGTGCGCTGTAAACAATATGATAAACGAGGGAGAAAAAAAGTTAGATAGCTCTATCTAATCTCTCTTGAAAGCATCCAGAGAACCGGCCTCCACCGTCCTGAGGCAAATAATTCTCTAGCGCTGTGAGGGGATATATACACTCACAAATACACATATAGATCACACACATATATATATATCTACACTTGCTAGTATTTATATGATAGCAGCTGTCCTTACCTCTCAGGTAATCCCGCATTCTGCTGTCCAACTGTGCAGAGAAGTTCAATCCCATTGCAATCGGTGAGAGGTTCCAGGGCAAGGGAGATGACACGTTTGTTTCTCCTGCTGCTGATTCGAAGGCAAGTCAGCTGGATGTGCTGAGCCTCCGTCAGGGTGGGGCAGCCGGTATCATTCACGGTGATACCACCTGGCCGTCACAGCTCAGCTCATGAATATGCAACTCCATCTCACATTACACACTAATAGCAACAGCAAGACAATCGCCCAGGTACTGTCATCTTCCCTGGGAGATATTTACCTTTCCTCCCTGCCCTCTGGCTCTTTAGGATTTGTAACATTGTGCGTGGTTGATTTCCTTGCCAGCTGTTGCTGTACTCATGGCATCATCTATTTTTCCCTCTCAACTCCATTCTCCTGCCTTCACAAGTTCATAACTTATAGAATCAGAATTAGGCCATTTGGCCCATCAAGTCTACTCCCCCATTCAATCATGGCATAATCTATTTTTTCTCTCTCAACCCCTTTCTCCTGCCTTCTCCCCATAGCCTCTGACGCCCTTACAATTCAAGAACCTAGAAATCTCTGCTTTAAATATACCCAATGGCTTAGTCTCCACATCCTTCTGTGGCAATGAATTCCACTGATTCACCACCCAGCCTGTGAATGCGGAGCAGAACAACAGACAGCCAACCATGTCATCTCTGGGTGCCCGCTCTACCACCCAGCAAATGGAGCTGTGTCGGGGCCTGGCAGACATTGACGCCAACACAGACAACAACCTGGCTGCTCAACACCCAGCTTGAGGTCTAACTATTCCTTTGGTTTTATTTAAGTTTCATTCGCAAGAAGACCACCCTCTGGCTGAAGAAATTCCTCCTCGTCTCCATTCTAAAGGTGCGTCTTTTTATTCTGGTCCTAGACTCTCCCACTAGTGGACACATCTTCACCACATCCACTCTGTCCTGGGCTGCTGTTGTATTCTGGGTCACCTAGTGCCTCATCCCATCACATGACTGGATCCATGCTTATGATCAATGTCCTCTTGGTATTGGTACCCCTCTGCTACTTTCTGGTTGCTATCTATCAAAGTCTTGCTAGTTGCTGCCCAACACATTGCACCCTGTCAAGTCAAGTCAAGTTTATTCGTCACATTGACATACGAGATGTGCAGTGAAATGAAAAGTGGCAATGCTCGCGGACTTTGTGCAAAAAGACAAACAAATAATAATAATAATAATGGATGGGATTTATATAGCGCCTTTCTAATACTCAAGGCGCTTTACATCGCATTATTCATTCACTCCTCAGTCACACTCGGTGGTGGTAAGCTACTTCTGTAGCCACAGCTGCCCTGGGGCAGACTGACGGAAGCGTGGCTGCCAATCTGCGCCTACGGCCCCTCCGACCACCACCAATCACTCACACTTCACCCATTCACACACAGGCAAAGGTGGGTGAAGTGTCTTGCACAAGGACACAACGACAGTATGCACTCCAAGCGGGATTCGAACCGGCTACCTTCTGGTTGCCAGCCGAACACTTAGCCCATTGTGCCATCTGTCGTCCCGAACAAACAAAGAACCAAACAAACTATAAACACAATCATAAACACACACATATTCTTTTACATATTAAATATTGGAAGGAAAAACGTTCAGTAAAGTTAGTCCCTGGTGAGATCCCTGTCAGTGTCCATCGCTGTCATCTTTTCCACTGACCATGATCCTGTTTTTTTCCCCCTCTGGTTTATTAAAGTTGATGAAAAAGTCATTGAGATGTTGCAATTTTTCACAGCATGTTTGGGATGAGAATTTTATTTTTATTTATTCATGGGACAGAGGTTTACCTGGCAAGGATAGCACTTAATGCTCATCACAAAACATTACAGTGTGCTGGAGTATCTCAGCGGGGCAGGCAGCATCTCTGGATAACACTGTGGCGCAGCGGTAGAGTTGCTGCCTTACAGCACCAGAGACCCGGGTTCGATCCTGACTCTAGGTGTACGTTCTCCCGTGACCGAGTTGGTTTTATTCGGTTTCCTCCCACACTCCAAGGAAGTACAGGTTTGTATGTTAATCGGCTTGGTATAAATGTAAAAAATTATCCCTAGTGTGTGTAGGATAGTGTTAATGTGTGGGGATCGCTGGTCAGCGCAGACTCGGTGTGTCGAAGGGCCTGTTTCCGCGCTGGATCTGAATTGTTATTCAGACACTCTTGAATCACTTTCTTGAAGCAGATAGACACAAAATGCTGGAGTAACTCAGCAGGACAGGCAGCATCTCGGAAAAGGAATGGGTGACGTTTCGGGTCGAGATCCTTCTTCAGACCGAGAGTCATGGGAGAGGGAAATTAGAGATATGGAAGGGTACCAAGAGCATGCAAGGTATGAGAAGGACAGATCAAAGCAGACGATGATCAAGGAAATGTAGAATGGTTCATTGTTGGCTGAGGTGAAGGTGACAACGAGGTGTACAGACAGTAAAATTAATCAGGACAGTGAAACGAGTCGGGGAACTGGGGGTGGAGAGAGAGGGAAAGCAAGAGACACTTGAAATTAGAGAAATCAATATTCATACCACTGGGGTTGGAAGCTACCCAAACAAAATATTTAGAGGATTTTACAATTTATGAATGTGCTGTTCCTCCAATTAGCGTTAGGCCTTATTTTCAGCTTTCCGTTGTTATGGCAATCACTGTTTAGCTTTTCCCTGCCCCATATAATTGTACATTTACATAAAGTAGTCCCTGACAATACGCCCCCATCATTTTGTTCCATACCGTTCAGTGTCGACGTTTGTTTGACAATATTCCAGAGGAGAAGCGTGGGATGTTTCACCATGATAAAGGTGTTTTGCTACAAAATGAAAGTGCCAAGTTACACCAAAAAAAAATTACAACCAGCCAACCAAAGTAATTTTGAATCAACAATTTTTTATTAGACATTTCATTTTAATATTCTTATTGCTTAAAGCATCTCAATTAGCAAGAATAAACTCTAAAAACCCACCTATTCATTTTGTGCATTCCATTCAAAACACATGGCTTTTATTATTTATTATAAATTCAAATAATTCTTCACTCATTTATAAAGCGCAGTGACAGCTGGTGTTTGCACAAGGGATACCAAGGCTCTGTATCTCAGTTCCAATCTGCAATTCAATCCCACGAAAGGGATACACGACCAGCTAATTGGCAACTAGCCATCCTATACTTCCACATGGAGGCGCATTGCAAAGGCCTGCAGCCCACTGCCAATTTACGGCACCTTTGAGCAAAGAAAGTCACATCTGTAAAGGAGCCCTGCTTCCATAAAAATTCAAGTACAACAACCAACTTGGCAAGACAATGCTGGAGAGAGCATGCAAATGTGGAGTGCAAAGGGAAAGTTGAACCACTATCCAGCCACACTTGAATCTAGGACAGGGTGCACAAGGGTGGAGGCAGAGAGAAGCTTTCGATTAGTTTCTTTCCACTTTCAGCTATTCCCAACACATATGCAATATTTGTTTTACACAAGCCTTGCAATGTATCCCCAGATAGACACAAAATGCTGGATAAAACACTCAGCGGGACAGGCAGCATCTCTGGAGAGAAGGAATGGGTGACGTTTTGGGTCGAGACCCTTCTTCAGACTGTCCCCTGCCCTGACCTTCCCAGATGGTTGTATCAATTTGTATATGATGGAACCCGGGACTCTGGCGCCGTGACGCAGCATCTCTACCGCTGCGCCACCCTAATTGGTGTTAACTTCTAGCTAACATAGGGAAGCATCCTGTTCATCCTCAGCTTTCAGCAGCCATGTCTAAAGGCACCTTCTGGTTTACTCAGTTTCCAATACATTTCACTGACACACAAACACCTGTGAGACAGAATCCATCAAGTGCCTCCTACTGAACTGCAAATGAAAGCAGAACTGTAACTTTAGTCATTTCCAAACTGATGGGGGAGACCAGAGAAAGATCTTAGAGGGAAAACTAAATCACAAAATGTAAAAGGTCAAAGTCACCCGTCAATCGAGAGTAAACACAGTAAAATCATTCACAAAACCATTCGTGACCATCGATTGAGAGGGTATATTCTAAATTGTAAAATCCTCCAAATATTACATGGAAACACCTCTTAAACAAAAAATTAGTCACACCTGTCACATCCATTATACAAGACTGTAGTTAAACTTCACCAACCTGATAACCCAAGAGTTTGATTAGATATGTACAAATTAATATCCCGCAAGTTCACAAATCAAGACGATAATTTCAGATGATGCAGAATTAAGGAAAGCTCAGTACCCATTTTAAAAGGTGGACATCTTGTCCTCATTTAGCTATCCATCCATACCCAGCCTTGTATGGAAACTACCAATGTAAACAACATATTGTAAGCACATCTCCCTAATAGTCGGAGCGCAAAAACGTAGAAGATTGTGGATATAATATGAGAAGTTTAGTCATTCAGATTCTATTGTATAGATATATTGGAATTTATAATAGAAAAACAGCAAGCAGAAGCACGATATAATATAAATATATTTTTGTAAACGTGGCAGATTACTTGACAGGCACACCTGCATGAATCCTGCATGAGACAACACACAGTCATGAACCCCCCTGCTCTCAAGATTTCAAATTTAAGGCTTTCATTGCATTTTGGAACATACACTTTTCTAAAATAATAAAATCTTTAAAAATACACAAGAAACACCAGTAACAACCTTGTAACTCGAAGTAAAGCTTCAAAGTGACAAATTTAAGGAGGATGTAAAGGTCAGAAGACAAAGCACAGAGATGATGTTTGTGATGAGCCCATCGCATCATTATGGGCTCATTTTATATTTAGGATAGACACAAAATGCTGGAGTAACTTAGCAGGGCAGGCAACATCTCTGGATAGAAGAGTTACTCCAGCACTTCAGTTTACACCAGCATCTACAGTTCCTTCCTGCACATTTTATATTCACCTTGAAGATGATTCCTGTTAATATGAAGCTACAGTTGAAGAGTCAGCTACTACCTGACTGTAGGAAGATGCTTCATCTATTAGATACTCTGTGTGTTTAATATTTGCCCAGTTTCTTTGGGCTTTCTAGTTTATTTGCAGAATCCCACTAAGTGCATCTCACGCATCATAAAGGATGAAGAACAAGTCCTGCAGAGCAGTCCTCCATTTACGCTTGAACGGCACTTGGCCCTGTTGCAGAACAGCCCACCCACCTCGGCCAGCAGGGTAATTCCCCACCATCAGCAGAGAGATGGGTTACAGACCCCAGCGCTAGGACTGCAGCCAAACCTTGGAACTGAGACCATCTCAACTTCAGATGTGTCAGGTAGTGTTGGAAAGTCTAGAACAAATTCCCAAACACTAAAGAAACCCAGTACTTTTCTTCCATGAACTTCTTATCCCTGGTGTCGCTCCTCCTTCCACTTTAAACAGCATGGGTGTCATTTGGGAGCACACTGAAGCGAGACTGCAGTGACGTGCTTGCAGACGGGAGCCGGACAAACATTCTGCTGCCAATGGTGTACGCAGGTCAGCAAGATGGCGCCTCATTGTTAAAATGATGCAATTGTAGAACCTTGATATGAAATTCGTATATCTTCAGTGCCGGCCCCAGTTTAATTGCCAGTCCCGTCAGAACATCATTCCTCTTCATTAGAAGTAGGGACTTGCCATCGATCTCCTGG
This sequence comes from Amblyraja radiata, assembly GCF_010909765.2. NCBI lineage: Eukaryota > Metazoa > Chordata > Chondrichthyes > Rajiformes > Rajidae > Amblyraja > Amblyraja radiata. The sequence goes on from NC_045990.1 coordinate 1,290,887, forward strand.
AGTAAAAAAGATTAAAATTTGTCCACGGACAAAATAATTTCAATACAATGATGCATCAGGATGAGTGAGGTTCCTCGTGTTTATATTGACTTTGCATGCTTGTTCAATGGCGCAGGTGGCAACGCCCTCTGTCTCAGCTACAACCCAAGGGTATGAGACACTGGTTGGAAGCCACAACCACGGTGGTGAAGCAGTTGACCCACTGCGTCACTGTGTTACGGCCCCAGGACTGAAGCTGACCCCCAGTATTGTCTGCGTAGGGGCTGCACTTTCTCCCTGACATCGAGCTAGTTTCCTCCCTCATCCCAATTATATGCTGGATGGTTACTTGCTCACGTCAAACCATCACTACTGCAAGTATAAAATCATTGGCAAACGTGCAAAAACAGAACCAAGGGCAGTTTTGTGTAATAATGTGTAGGGATACAAGGAGATTAGGGGAGGGGGAAATGGGACGACCCAAAACATCACCTGTCCATGTCCTCTAGAGATGCTGCCTGACCCGCTGAATTACTCCACAGCCTGGTGTTTTTTTTTGTTGTAAACCAGCATCTGCATTCCTCCTGTCTCTCGCTTTAAGAGAATAATGTTGTTTTCAGAATCCTCACTACAAAGCCCAGTGCAACACAACGTACGTATGATGAGACCAGGTTACTCGGTGTGCGTACATTCACTTGCAGCAGCTGAACGTCACACTTGCACCTCAACTAGAGATACCACACATGGCTGCTATCAGCGATGAAGCAAGAAGAGAGGAGAACCAACCTGCACTCAGGAACAGAGACTCCCAAACCTGTGTTCTGCAGGAACTGCTGCGATTGTTGATACTCTGCAGCTGCTGACTTTACTGCCGGGACATCTTAGGGAGGCAAGATGCCTCACAGCGCCAGACACCCGGGTTCAACCCTGACTATGGGTGCTTGTCGGTACGGAGTTTGTACGTTCTCCCCTCTGCGTGGGTTTTCCCCAAAATCTTCAGTTCCTCCCACACTCCAAAGACGTATAGGTTTGTAAGTTAATTGGCTTGGTATAATTGTAAAACTATCCCTAGTGTGTGTCGGATAGTGTTAAAATTTCACTGTGACTTGTTGGTGCAGACTCGGTGGGCCTGTTTCCACACTGTATCTCTAAACTAGACTAAACTCTTGATGTGTGGCCCACGAGCATCTGGCAATAATCCTACAGTTGCCCCCTTGGATGTGCCTGAGGGAAACCACTGCAATGCTCTGTTTTAAATAAAATGCTCTTCCTGGCAGCTGGATGCGTTTACCATTGAACACGGGGTGGGTGCTCACATACACATTTAATCTTGCACCCATTTTAGTTAGTTGTAAGCCAACTGTTTTGGTGGCACTCCCCTCTTGTAAAAAAATATTTTGCTGCAAATACCAGTAACTAGTTCCAGTGAAAATAAAACAGCCCTCGTGTCGAACCCATGAAGCAAGAACAGCAAGTGTAAATTAACAGCAGCTTCCTTGTGGCAGAATTCCATTCCATCTATCGGGCACTCAGCAGGGATTTTATGGTTAAAGGGATTTTAAGTGCAGAGTTTATTGGTATTAGTTTATTATTGTCACATGAGATGTACAGTGAAAAGCTTTGTTTTGCATCTTTCTGTACTTAAAATACCTTTAACCATAAAACACTTCTTGAGGAATTCAGAAAATAGAAACATTGGCACTGCTTGTAAATTCTATATCACAGAAATTGAAGAAGGGCTTCGCACTCATAAGTTCATAAGTTCTAGGAGTAGAATAAGGCCATTCGGCCCATCAAGTCTACTCCGCCATTCAATCATGGTTGATCTATCTTTCCCTCTTAACCCCATTCTCCTGCCTTCTCCCCATAACCCCTGACATCCTTACTAGTCAGTCAACCTCTGCTTAAAAATAACCATTGACTTGGCCACCACAACTGTCTGTGGCAATGAATTCCACAGATTCACCACCGTCTGACTAAAGAAATACCTCCTCATCTCCTTCCTAAAGGTACATTATTTTATTCTGAGGCTCTGGCCTCTGGTGCTAGACTTTCCCACCAGTGGAAATATCCTGACCACGTTCACTCTACCCTGGCCTTTCACTATACTGTATGTTTCAATGCGGTACCCCCTCACCTAAACTCCAGCGAGTACAGGCCCAGTGCCGTCTAACGCTCATCATATGTTAACCCAGTCACTCACCTGATCCTCGAAAGCAACGGCCTGCTCTGGGAATCCGGCTGCTTTAAAATAATTCACCACGTCAACGATACTCCATTCCGTCGGGTCTACAGATTTCCCTTCCTCTTCCAGCCTGTTAACAAAGAAGCCAAGAATAAACCACCTTCTAAATACCTTTCTAATTCACATCTCCACCTAAGCCTGACCGCACTTGCTCCTCAACCAACTGAGATGCAAAAGAGATGTAGGTGAAGAAGTGGCTGAGATGGCGGAAACACAGATAATAGGCAATGCTACGTTGGGGTTACCATGTCAAATTCAGTTTATTATATTGTCACGTGTACTGAGGTTTTGTGAAACGAGAGAATGGACCGACGGGGTGTGAGTGGGACATCATGATTCATTCGCGGTTGAAGTTACACAGGCAGGCAACGCCGAATGTGCAAGGCTACTGGATCATAGATAAGGATAGGCAGTACAAAAGGTAATGGGAGCCGTGAACTCTACAAGAGTGTGTTACTTACAGGTGTCTATCTGTGGGGCCGTTCTCTTCAGGAACCATCTCTACTGGAGAAGCCGATGGCGTAAGTAGACAGGAAGCACCGCCAACCTCAGGAACTGCTAAAACAAGAGTAAAATACAAACATCAGACTTTAGGCAGCAGACATCTGGTGAATCACAGTCACCCATGTCTTTAAATCTATAATTTTTATATATATATATATATATATATAAAAAATATAAAAACATATAAAAAATATTCTCCCTGTGACCGCGTGGGTTTTCTCCAGGTGCTCTGGTTTCCTCCCACTTTCCAAAGATGTGCAGGTTTGTAGGTTAATTGGCTTCTGTAAATTGTCCCGTGTGTTGGATAGAACGAGTGTATGGGTGATCGTTAGTTGCGAGGGCTCGGTGGGCCAAAGGGACTGTTTCCACCCTGTTTCCAACTCTCTTAACCGCTTACAATTGTTTAAAATATTTTCTAGTCTCTTCAATTTTACTGTTTAAAATGTAAATATTTAGTGTAAATCCTGTGCTTTGCGACACAAACTGTCACAGTTGTAAGCTTTGGGATATGGCAGGACTAAATCAGGGTAGATCTCGCTATGTACAATCACATCAGTAAATGATGAAGAAGCTTCTGCAGACTAGGAGTGGTTTAACAGATATCAAACCAATATGGGGAAGATGTGGGCCACCAGATTACAATTCATAGCACATAACAAATAGAATCAGAACCACACAAATATTTCAGATTCCAACACCAGCAAAAATCAAAAGAAATTGGCCTGGACACTAAATGCTGAAGTAACTCAGCGGGTCAGGCAGCAACGCTGAAGAAAAGACGTGCCTCGACCCGAAACGTCACCTATCCTTTTTCTCAAGAGATGCACCCTGACCCGCTGAGCTCCCCCGGCATTTTGTGGCTATTTTTGATGCAAGCCAGCATCTGCAGCTGGCTTCCTTCACAAAAGTAATTGGCCTCACAGTCCTCACGAATGGGAAATCTAAGGGGAGGTTTCACAGAAGGGTTCCAAAGTATGAAGGATTTAGAAAGGAGTTACACAAGGAGTTTTGAGGCCACTTGGCACAGGAGAGGCGTGCTAATGGGTCATTGTGCGGTGCGTTAAAGAATGCTTTGGCTGTGGCAGAAATGCAGCTGAATTCAGCGCTGCCAGGGGCACAGGAGTGCAGGCCCCCGACCGACATGCTTTATTGCATTCTGCAGCGCTGGAAAACCAACAAAGAAATGCTCTATCCAATTCACCTCCACCCCATTGCAGAAATTGGACGTTGTCTCTGGAACTGATGCTATAATATACTGATATCTGAACTATATTCTGCACTCTGTATCTTCCCGTTAGCTCCACACATTGTATTTGAGTTTGACTTGATCGTATTTATGCATGGTCCATCTGGTCTGTTTGGATAGCATGCAAAACAAAGCTTTTCACTGTACCCCGGACAATAATAAATCTAATCTAATCCTCTGACTGAGAACAAATACCATGGGAGGAGAGAGAAGAGATGCTGCTGAGTTACTCCAGCATTTTCTATCTTAGCAATCTCCATACACTATCATTACTCTACACACACACACACACTAGGGGCAATGGGGTGGGAGATTGCAACCTTCATGTGGTCCACCCTGTGTCGACTAATGCAATCAACCCTACGTGCATAAACAAATAGATCAAATAGAACAAGTTGACCTACAACTTTACGCAAGAAGCAGACTAGAGACAATTTACATTTACACCAAGCCAATTAACCTACAAACCTGTACATCTTTGGAGTGCGGGAGGAATCCGGAGCTCTCGAGGAAAACCCACGGTCATGGGGAGAACGTACAAACTCCACATGGACAGCACCTGAGGTCAGAATCAAACCTGGGTCACTGGCGCTGTGAGGCTGCAGCTCTACCAGCTGTGCTACGGAGCCGTCCATGTTAGTTTTGGATACAGTTGAATTTACTTTACTGTCGTACACACAAGTACACCTGCTGTGTTTCACCCTACGTGTGCATATGACTATAAATTGCATCCGAATTGCATCCACTAGTTCAGTTTAGTTTATTGTCAAGTGTAACGAGGTACAGTGAAAAGCTTTTGTTGCACGCTAACCAGTCAGCAGAAAGACAATACATGATTACAATCGATCCATTTACAGTGTATAGATACATGATAAGGGAATAATGTTTGGTGCAAGGTAAAGCCAGAAAAGTCCGATTAAGGATAGTCCAAGGGTCACTGATGAGGTAAATAGTATTTCAGCACTATCTACCTCTTTGGTGACCCTCGGACAATCCTTGATTGGACTTTGCTGGCTTTTTACCTTGCACCAAACATTATTCCCTTATCATGTATCCAAAAATAATATGTTATATATTAGGCAGTTCTGGCTGTCACTTACAGAACCAGCAATAGAAATACAGCTTTATTTGACTCTGCTACAAAGCTGTCTTTGGTAATCGGAGATTAACCCTCATATCCAACATCTGCATTAGCAGGAAGCAAAAGGAAAGATCAAACAACATTTGGAGTTCAAAAACTTCAAATAAGAGGTGATCCTCCTGTGCCTAAGGAGGTATCGTTCACAGCAGACTATACAGTACATTGAAATACTATCAGAGAGGCAATGACACCAGAGACTACACATGGCTGCATAGAAAGAGGCACACTGCCAAAAATATATAATCCCTTTTAACGTAATAAAACATCTCAATGCAATCAAAGAAATTTAAACATAAGGAGATGATCAAAATCTTGGCCAAGACATGATTTTAAAGAGCTGCTTGGAAGCTGGGTGGAACGATCGAGATGTCAACTGCTACGAGCTATGCGGCTTAAAGGGAGGCCACCAGTGGAGGAGCAATAATTAGCAAGAATGTGCCAGGGCCAGAATGGAGACATACAGAGAGCCTGGGAGGAGTGCGCAGAGGTGACAACAAATTGGACGGGAAGGGGAATAAGGGAAAGGAGCAATTTGGAAATAAGTATGAAGGAACTGCAGACGCTGGTTTACATCAAAGATAGACACAAAATGCTGGAGGAACTCAGTGGGACAGGCAGCATCTTGCCCAGAGTAGGTGAAGCGAGGATCAGAGAACATAGGTTTAAGGTGAAGGGGAAAACATTTAATAGGAATCTGAGGAGTAACTTTTTCACACACAGGGTGGTGGGTGTATGGAACAAGCTGCCAGAGGAGGTAGTTGAGGCTGGGGCTATCCCAGCGTTTAAGAAACAGTTAGATAGTTACATGGATAGGACAGGTTTGGAGGGATATGGGCCAAACGAAAGCAGGTGGGACTAGTGTAGCTGGGACAGGTTGGCCGGTGTGGGCAAGTTGGGCTGAAGGGCCTGTTTCCACACTGTATCACACTATGACTCTAAGTGGAAATAATCAGACAGATATTAATTGTTGCCAAAGAATTGTTCCTGGAAACAGCATTTATAAAGGTGAAAACTGCCATTGTTGTATTAAAGTAAATACTGAACGGCTGGTAAGTATTGAAACATAGGTCCAAAGGTTTAACATTGTGAAAAAGTTTACTTTGATTAAATTTGACTAGCATTGTTCCTGAGAATTAGTTTTCTCTTCTTAAGGCATTGTGTCTTCCTAACAAGATGAAGTGAAAGTCCAAGTGTAGAGAAAGTGACGGGTAGCCCCTGGGTACAAGTCGTGGTGAGAAATCCTGCTCTGTGCCTTATTCCCTGCTCAGTCCTATTGCCTGGGATAAGTTTCAATTCACAATAAGTGAGGGTTTATTGGGGCAGCAACTCCAGCCCACACCAAGTCACACAGCTTGATTTATTGATTAGTATGGGTGCCAGGGGTCATGGGGAGAAGACAGGAGAATGGGGCTAGGAGGGAGAGATAGATCAGCCATGATTGAATAGCGGAGTAGACTTGATGGGGGTCGAATGGCCTATCTCTGCTCCGATCACATGACTGCTCTTCAGTTCCATGAAAAGCTTCATTAAATTAATAAATCAAAATAACCGGACACCCTTCAACCTGAGTTAGCAAGTTTGAAGAGTGTTTCTAACAATAATAGACGATACAATTGTGAGCACACCTGTTCATTTCTGAAGGGATTGTGCCGTGGCAATCTGGTTTGGAGACACTCATGCTTACAGATGACAGACAAATCCAGACACTGTCATCACATGAAACAGAGTGCCATAAATGTAAAATATATGTTGTATAATTTGTAATAAAAAGCAGCAGACAGTCTTGTTTGATGCTGGATCATATTAATTCATTTAAATTGCAAATACATCAATGCAAATACTTCAATTTTAATTTGTCTTTCATGATTACAGTAAAACTCAGATAGTCTGCTCACTGATTAAGTGGAAATGCTGATGGTTTGGTAACTGGTTCACCTAGTTGCTGCATTCCCACGTCCTGCCCAGGGTGGTACACTGACGCAGCTGGTAGCTCACACTAGTGCTATATTATCCCACTTTCTCACCTATCCCCAACACACCAGCGGCAATTTAGTAGGTGTGGACCCAGTGGGCCTGTTTCCACGCTGCATCTCCAAATTAAACTCGTACAGAAGATGAAATGAAGAAATGAAACTCGTTTGGGCCTGTTTCCACACTGCATCTCTGAATTAAATGAAATAAAAAGGCCCCCAAGGTAGGATTCAAGTGCCACACCTTGTTAAAGCAGAAACCTAGGGCGAGCCAACTGTGTCTAAAAAAAAACTTCATTCCAAGCCTTATTTACCCTCAAGTGAAAGTACAAGATCAATGTTGACACAGGTACTTTCCTTTCCCAATATCTTGTTTTAAATGGAACGACAGCTCAAAAACAACAGACACCGGGGCACACAGCAGCAAAACCGGTCCTGTGGCACATCTGACGTCTGCTGTCCACATTGTCTTACTGAGCTAATCCCACGCCCATCTCCCCTCTAAACATTTCCTATCCATTACTCATTTTGGGCAGCCTGAAAGCAGGGCAGAAATAATGCAGATACGAGGCTCCAGACCGGACTGAGCAACGGCTCGATTGCAATCATGTATTGTCTTTCTGCTGGCTGGTTAGCGTGCAACAAAAGCTTTTCACTGTACCTCGGTACATGTGACAATAAACTGAACTGAACTACGGGCTGTTGCATGACACCCAAGGCAATGGACCGACATTAAATTTAAATTTAATTTAAATTAAATTTAAATTTATTTATTTATATAGCACATTTTTAGTCAACTTGCATTGACCCCAAAGTGCTTCACATAATTACATCCACACACACAGGCAAAGGTGGGTGAAGTGTCTTGCCCAAGGACACACACAGGCAAAGGTGGGTGAAGTGTCTTGCCCAAGGACACAACGACAGTATGCACTCCAAGCGGGGTTCGAACCAGCTACCTTCCGGTTGCCAGCCGAACACTTAGCCCATTGTGCCATCTGTCGTCCCACACCGACATGCACAGGAACGGGCTGCAACCGAACGACAGGCGTGGCACCAGCAATTAAGCGACAGGCACTGCAAAGGCCGCAATGGAGCGGCAGTCGTGGTACTGGCTGCAACAACGCGACTTACATCATCTGCACTCTAGTTACACGTACAGTATCTACTACAATGGGGCTCCATGCGCATCATCAACTGCACTGGAGATAGACACAAAATGCTGGAGTAACTCAGCGGGACAGGCAGCATCTCTGGAGAGAAGGAATGGGTGACGTTTCAGGTCGAGACTCTTCTTCAGACGGCATCAACTGCACTGGAGTTGCATGCACTGCATCGACTGCGCTGGAGTTGCATCTTCTGCAGTGGAGTGCAGGTGTTCCAGGAGCTTCAGCACTGACATCCGGTCACCTCAGCTGCTAGACCCGTGACGTCAGCGGCTCTGGTCACATGAGCTGGGGAGCCCCGCCACGTTTAGCGTGGACCCGCCTTCCCTCGCTCCCCATTGGCTGATCCCACCGCCACGGCCCGCCCACAGATACCCATTGGCGGAGCCCGCCGTCACACAGCGTAGACCCGCCTCCCCCTCGCTACCCATTGGCTGATCCCACCGCCACGGCCCGCCCACAGATACCCATTGGCGGAGCCCGCCGTCACACAGCGTAGACCCGCCTCCCCCTCGCTACCCATTGGCTGATCCCACCGCCACACGGCCCGCCCCCCTGGTCCTCATTGGCGGTGCCCGCTGTCACACAGCGTGCAACCGCCTCCCCTCGCTCCCCATTGGCTGATCCCGCTGTCAATTAGACGCCCTCCCCTCTTCCTATTGGCGTTGACTGCCGTCACTCAGGCCGTCGCCCACCAACCGCCCGCCCATTGCGGCGCCCCCTGCCGCCCAGTACCGTGCGCTGCGGGCCAGCCGCAGGTTCCCCTCTCCCGGCCGCCGCTGACCACTGCCATGTGGTGCGGGCCAACCGCCGGTCCCTCGCTCTCCCTCCCTCTCCTCACCCGGCCGCCGCTGACCACTGGCCGGAGCCCGCGCCGCCCTCGGACCGTGCGTCCCGCCGCGCGCATGCGCGGCCCTGCTTACTGCCGACGCGATGACGCAACCACGGCATGACGTTGTGTAATCACGTCACAAGGTGACAAGAGACAGTAGCAGAGTCAGGTGTTACAATAGCCCATCAAGTCTACTCCACCATTCAATCATGGCTGATCTATCTCTCCCTCCTAACCCCATTCTCCTGCCTTCTCCCCATAACCTGACACCCGTACTGATCAAGAATCTATCTCCGCCCATTGACAGCCTCCTCAGCCTTCTGTGGCAATGAATTTCACAGATTCACCACCCTCTGAGTAAAGAAATTCGTCCTAATCTACTTCCTAAGAGAACGTCCTTTAATTCCGAGCCCATGCCCTCTGGTCCTAGACTCTCCAACTAGTGGAAACATCCTCCCACATCCACTCTATCCAAGCCTTTCACAATTCTGTACGTTTCAACGAGGTCCCCCCTCATTCTTCTAAACTCCGGTGAGTACAGGCCCAGTGCCGTCAAACGCTCATCATAAGTTAACCGTCATTCCTGGGATCATTCTTGTAAACCTCCTCTGGACCCTCGCCAAAGCCAGCACATCTTCAGTATTCAATTCTTGAATCTAGATTAATTTGATTTTTACACTAGTCCCACGTGCCTGCGTTTGGCCCATATCCCTCCAAACCTGTCCTATCCATGTACTTATCTAAATGTTTCTTAAGTGTTGGGATAGTCCCAGCCACAACTACCACCTCTGGCAGCTCATTCCATACACCCAGCACCCTTTGTGTGAAAAAGTTACCCCTCAGATTCCCATTAAATCGTTTCCCCTTCACCTATGTCCTCGTGTGCTCAAATCCCCATCTCTGTGCATCTACCCAATCTATTTATCTCATGATTTTATACACCTCGACAATATCACCTCATCCTCCTGCACTCCAAGGAAGAGTCCCAGCCTACTCAACCTCTCCCTGTAGCTCAGACCTTCGTGTCCTGGCAACATCCTCGTAAATCATCTCTGTACCCTTTCCAGCTTGACAACACCTTTCCAATAACATGGTGCTCAGAACTGAACACAATACTTTAAATGTGGCCTTACCAACGTCCATGGGGAGAAGGCAAGAGAATGGGGTTGAGAGGTAAAGATAGATCAGCCATGATTGAATCGCAGAGTACACGATGGGCCGAATGGCCTAAGTCTGCTTCTATATCTTATGGCCATAGCAGGAAATGCAGCATCTCAAACATCTCCTACCTTCACTCGTTTGGGGTTCAGGCTGATGGCAAGTCCCCTGATCACGCGCAGCAGGGTGTCTCTGGAAAGAGGAAATACTTAGTTTAGAGATACAGCAAGGAAACAGGCCCTTCAGCCCACATCGAACATCTGTTCACACTAGTTCCATGTTATCACACTTTCGCATCCTCTCAATACATACTTATTTATAAAGGTCAGTTGATCTGCAAACCCGCACATCTTTGGGATGTGGGAAGAAACAGGCCCTTCTGCCCATGGAGTTCGTGCTGACCAGCGATCACTACGCTCTAGGGACAATTTACAGGCCAATTCACCTACAAACCTGCACGTCTTTGGGACGTGGCAAGAAACCATTTCTTTCACCTATCCTGCTGCCTTGAAGAATACACTCAAGGTTCTTTTATTTGTCCGCAACCGACTACATGCCAAAATCATAAAAACTGCAGATGCTGAAAATCTAAAGTAGAAAGAGAGAATGCTGGAAACATTCAGCAGGTCAGGCAGCATCTGTGGGAAGTGAACCAGAGTTAAGGTGAAGATAGACATAAAAATCTGGAGTATATCTCAGTGGGACAGGCAACATCTCTGGAGAGAAGGAATGGGTGACGTTTCGGGTTGAGATATTGGGGGAGACCAGAACCAGGGGCCACAGTTTAAGAATAAGGAGTAAGCCATTTAGAACAGAGACGAGGAAACATTTTTTCTCACAGAGAGTGGTGAGTCTGGGGAATTCTCTGCCTCAGAGGGCGGTGCAGACAGGTTCTCTGGATGCTTTCAAGAGAGAGCTAGATAGGGCTCTTAAAAATAGCGGAGTCGGGGGATATGGGGAGAAGGCAGGAACGGGGTACTGATTGGGGATGATCAGCCATGATCACATTGAATGGCGGTGCTGGCTCGAAGGGCCGAATGGCCTACTCCTGCATCTATTGTCTATTGAGATCCTTCTTCAGATCCCTTAGGGATAAGGGAAACGAGAGATATAGACGATGATGTGGAGAGATAAAAAATAATGAATAAAAGATGTGCAAAAAAGTAACGATGATAAAGGAAACAGGCCATTGTAAGCTGCTTGTAGGGTGAAAATGAGAAGCTAGTGCGACTTGGGTGGGAGAGGGATAGAGAGAGAGGGAATGCCGGGGCTAAGACATTTTGTCGGCTCTGGCTCTGCCCGGACGAAAGGTCTCCAAACTGAAAGATAAATCCATTAACACCGCCCCTGGAGAGAGCGAGGGAGAGTCACAGAATCATGGACGCTGCGAGAGGTAGTGTGTGAAATGTACTCACATTGTCCATGCACTGGGGTACCGCCTCAGTGTCACGGTCCGCGAGACTGAGCTGATCAAACGTTCCCCCGTCTACTCCTGCCTCACCTGCGGCACAAAACAGGACACAAACCAGAGGCTGAGTGTAACATATGGGTGCGATCTTCACCAATACAGCGGGGACACAGGCTGAGAGAGGGTGACGAAGGTGGCATTTAGCACGATTGCTTCAGCGGGCCACGCGGGCGGAGGGAAGGGTCGCGGCCTGTAGAGGGAGCCGCCGAGCCGGCCTCTGCTCGTCCCGCGGAGGTCCAGAGAACCACAGAGGATGGCGGAGGAAGCCGGTGATGGTGGAGACGGTGAGAGTGGACCGGAGCCTTGCCTTCCATCCACACCCTCAAGCTCAGCTGTGGGAGGCAGCCACGGGGCACAAAGGCTGAAGGTGGATGGGGCGAGGAAACATAGAACATAGAAACATAGAAAAATAGGTGCAGGAGTAGGCCATTCAGCCCTTCGGGCCAGCACCGCCATTCAATACGATCACGGCTGATCATCCAAAATCAGTACCATGTTCCTGCTTTTTCCCCATATCCCTTGATTCCGTTAGCCCCAAGAGCTAAAACATCTCTTGAAAACATCCAGTGAATTTGGGCTCCACTGCCTTCTGTGTCAGAGAATTCCACAGATTCACAACTCTCTGGGAGCTAAATCTAACTCTCTCTTGAAAACATCCAGTGCCTTCTGTGGCAGAGAATTCCACAGATTCAGGAGAGGGACGACGGACGGCTCGCTGGACGATCCGCACGGAGGCGACGGCTGGAGGCGAGACTGCTCCAGGAGACCAAGCGCGCGGACCGGACTGGACTTTGTAAATAGCACCAAAATCTACTGACACTTAAGTGCGGTCTTAATGGACTATTTCTATGCACTACTCCTGCACCTAATTTCTATGTTTCTATGTTTGTACTACTCGGGGATTGTGCGGCAATAGTTTACTGAACTCAAAGTCACACAGCATGGAAACGGGCCCTTCAGCCCAACTTTCCCACACCAACTAACATATCCCAGCTGCACTAGTCCCACCTGCCCGCGTTTGGCCCATATCCCTGTAAACCTGTCCTATACATGTACCTGCCTCCTCTGGCAGCTTGTTCCATACACCCACCCCACATTGTGTAAAATAAGTTACCCCTCAGGATTAGTGTGGATAGGTGTGAAGGTCATCTCGGACAGGATGGGCTGAAGTGCCTCTTTCTATGCTGTATAATGCTATGACTATGAGTGTTGGAAGAAGGGTCTTCTGCCAGAGATGCTGCCTGTCCCGCTGAGCTACGCCAGCTAACTTCGCTATGACTATGTCTATGTTACCTTGGTGAATGCCAGGCTCCTGGACGTGCGGGTCTCCACAGGCTCCCTCCACGGGGACAGAGACGTCTGAAGAGCTCGTTTCACCCACGATGTTCGGGGAGAGGTCCACTTGCCCCCTCTCTTGCTCCTCGGCCTCTTGTCCCGGCTCAGCACCAGTGACGTCCTTGGTCTCATGGCCTGGGGACTGCGACGGGCCTTGCCCCGCAGCTGTAGGCACTTCGAGCTGCTCTTCAGAGGACAGCTCCTCACCGGTGTCTTCAACAGCGGGTGATTTGGCGGGGCTCTCCTCGCCTTCTTCACTCCCGCCATCGCTGGCGGTCTCCACGTCATTCTGCGCCTCACGCGGCACCTGCCTCCTCAACTCCACATCTTTCGTTGCAGCCGCCTTTTCTTCATCACTTCCTTCGCTGTCCGACGGCTCGGCCTCCTTTGTTCTCCTGGTCTTCTGCAGGAAAACAGAGCAACAGTGTTGAGTTGAGAACAAGTAATCCGCAACGTCACCTACCCACGTTCCTGAAGAAGGGTCCCGACCAGAAACATCACCTATCTACCTTCTCCAGAGGTGCTGCCTGACCCACTGAGTTACTCCAGTACTCTGTGAAACGTCACCTATCCATGTTCTCCACAGATGCTGCCTGACCCGCTGAGTTACTCCAGCATTTTGGGTCTTTTTGTTTGTAAATCAGCATCTGCAGTTCCTTGCTTCTACATTTAACAATAGCTAGAGAGGAAGCTACACTATTTATCAGCAGAGTACAAAGCCCTGTATAACTGAAACAGACCTCCCTACCTTGGTGTCTGGAGTAACTCAGCGGGACAGGCAGCATCTCTGGAGAGAAGGAATGGATGACATTTCAGATCAAGACCCTTCTATTGACCCTTCTCCAGTCTTTGGTTTAAACCAGCATCTGCAGTTCCTTCCTAGTATTCAATTCCCCCATCCACAAACAGTGACATTCTGATACCTTTCCCGGTTCCTTGCTGAATACATGTAGTCGTGTTTGTTGAATCATCCATTAGATCCCAGAGTTCTGTACCCCTTCGCCATTTAGATGCAGACAACCCTCCCTCCCCACTCTGCATACAGCTGGGGTGGCGTACCTGAGGAACGGTCTGTACTACAGTTTTCCACAATGCAAAGTTTTGCCATCTCACCACAGGTCAACAAACATGAGTTGTAAACAATAGGTCCATTTCCCCTCCTCGTGTCATCTTGATAAACTTACTTTGTGAAGGAAAGCAGAGATAGATAGGTTCTTGTTTAAGGTTACAGGGAGAAGGCAGGAGAATGGGATGAGTGGGCCAAATAGATCAGCCATGATCGAATGGAGCAGCAGACTCGATGGGCTGAATGGCCTAAGACCTGCTCCTTTGTCTTAAGATACTTTCCTCCCCATCTTTACTTTAGTTTAGAAATACAGCATGGAAACAGGCCCTTCAGCCCACCCAGTGCACGTTGACCATCGATCACCCATTCACACAAGTTCTGTGTTATCCCACTTTTCACATCCAGTCCCTGCACGCCAGGGGGCAATTTACAGAGAATTATTCATCTAGAAACCTGCACGTCTTTAGGATGTGGGATGAACCCATGCAGTCACAGGGAGAACATGAAAACTCCGCACAGACAGCACCCGTGTTTAGGATCGAAATCTGGTCTCTGGCGCCGTGAAGCGGCAACTACCAGCTTTACCTCTACATTGGATCATCAGCAAACTTATCCCAGGGATAACAAAAGCTGCAAACGGCTGAGGCCCAGTGCCGATCCCTGTACAAATCATCTAGCAAAGGCCCATGTTTATTAATCTGTTTCCTGCTAGCTGTCACTTCCTCTTTAATGTTGCTTCTAAACTGCAGCTTCCACTTTCAGCACTGAGCGTTGATGTGTGTCACGGCGTTCTCTGCATCACACAGAGTGAATGTTCACATTCCCAGCCCGCACCCACACGCTCCACGTACCCACTGCCAGACACACTCCAGGCCCACCCTCCCACACTGGACCCCTAGCCCAAGGGTAGCCAGTCACCCCTCATCACAGACCCTGGGTCACTAACTCACCTCACACCCTCGGGCACCCTGTTACTCCCCACACTGCCACCCTGGGGTGCCCAGTCAACTCATTCAAAGGCACCCGATGCCTACCCACCCCTCCTGGGTACCCAATCACACTCCCCTCCCCTACTCTGGACACCCTGTGCCCACCCAGTACCCGCACCCCACCCGGGGCACCCTGTCACCCCCCCCCCCCACCCCACACACCCAAGGGGCACCCTGTCACTCCCCCCCCCACCTCACCCACCCAAGGGGCACCCTGTCACTCCCCACCGAAGGGGCACCCAGTACCCCCACCCCACCCACCCAAGGGGCACCCTATCACCCAGTACCCCAGGGGCACCCTGTCACCCCCCCCCCACACCCAAGGGGCACCCAGTACCCCTCACCCCACCCAAGGGTGCACCCAGTACCCCCCACCCCACCCACCCAAGGGGCACCCTATCACCCAGTACCCCAGGGGCACCCTGTCACCCCCCCCCACACCCAAGGGGCACCCAGTACCCCTCACCCCACCCAAGGGGCACCCTGTCACCCAGTACCCCCCACCCCACCCACCCAAGGGGCACCCTATCACCCAGTACCCCAGGGGCACCCTGTCACCCCCCCCACACCCAAGGGGCACCCAGTACCCCCTCACCCCACCCAAGGGTGCCCACCTTGCGCTCAGGGCCGCTGTCAGTGGGTGTGAGCCGCCGCTTCCCCTCGGCCTCGGGCGCCGGGCTGTTGCTGCTGCTGTCGCCGCCGCCGCCGCCGCGGGCCCGGGCCACCTGCTGCTCCTTGTGCCGGGCCCGGGTCAGCACCACACTAGGGGGCGGCGGGCGCGGCCGGTCCCTGTCCCGGTCCCGGTCCCGCGTGGCCGGGCTGCTGCTGCCACCCGAGGGCCCAGGCTCAGGCTCGGGCCCAGCTCCAGGCCCAGACCCCGGGCTCGCGTTACGGTACGAGTGCGAGCCCTTGTAGCGGACCCGCAGCAGGGCCCGGGAGCGCAGCAGCCGCTCGAGTTGGCGCCGGGTGCGGCCGGGAGACACCCCATGCCGCCGCTGCACCATGGCGCAGATCCGCTCCTGGTCAGGCCGGGCCTTCCGCGCCCGCAGCCACTCGATGGCCTCGGAGATCCAGCGCCGGCACTCGGCCTCCGACATACCCGGGCCCCAGGCTCCCTGGGTTCACTCCCCGGCCTCGGGCCTGGCTTCTCCCCGTCCGGCCTAGGCTCATCCCCCGGGCCTCGGCCTCCCCGCTCCCCTCTCCCCGGCTGTGCGGGTGCGGTGGGCGGGGCTGCGGCTGGGACCGGGCGGGGCGAGGCTCCAGGAGACGGCGACTGGCCTCTTGTGGAATAGAAGTCAGTCACACGGCCTGGAAACAGACCCTTCGGCCCATCATGCCCATACGTTCAGTATTGGTCTCCTAATCATGGTGCACCAGTCATTGAAAGTGGGCATGCAGGTAGTGAAGAAAGCCAATGGTATGTTAGCATTCATAGCAAAAGGATTTGAGTATAGGAGCAGGGAGGTTCTACTGCAGTTGTACAGGGTCTTGGTGAGACCACACCTGGAGTATTGCGTACAGTTTTGGTCTCCTAATCATGGTACACCAGTCATTGAAAGTGGGCATGCAGGCAGTGAAGAAAGCCAATGGTTTGTTAGCATTCATAGCAAAAGGATTTGACCAGTTAGTCTAACATCGGTAGTGGGGAAACTGCTAGGGTCAGTTATTAAAGATGGGATAGCAGCACATTTGGAAAGTGGTGAAATCATTGGACAAAGTCAGCATGGATTTACACAAAAGGTAAATCATGTCTGACGAATCTTATAGAATTTTTCGAAGGATGTAACTAGTAGCGTGGATAGGGGAGAACCAGTGGATGTGGTGTATCTGGACTTCCAGAAGGCTTTCGACAAGGTCCCACATAAGAGATTAGTATACAAACTTAAAAGCACACGGCATTGGGGGTTCAGTATTGATGTGGATAGAGAACTGGCTGGCAAACAGGAAGCAAAGAGTAGGAGTAAACGGGTCCTTTTCACAATGGCAGGCAGTGACTAGTGGGGTACCGCAAGGCTCAGTGCTGGGACCCCAGCTATTTACAATATATATTAATGATCTGGATGAGTGAATTGAAGGCAATATCTCCAAGTTTGCGGATGACACTAAGCTGGGGGCAGTGTTAGCTGTGAGGAGGATGCTAGGAGACTGCAAGGTGACTTGGATAGGCTGGGTGAGTGGGCAAATGTTTGGCAGATGCAGTATAATGTGGATAAATGTGAGGTTATCCATTTTGGTGGCAAAAACAGGAAAGCAGACTATTATCTAAATGGTGGCCGACTAGGAAAAGGGGAGATGCAGCGAGACCTGGGTGTCATGGTACACCTGTCATTGAAAGTGGGCATGCAGGTGCAGCAGGCAGTGAAGAAAGCCAATGGTATGTTAGCATTCATAGCAAAAGGATTTGAGTATAGGAGCAGGGAGGTTCTACTGCAGTTGTACAGGGTCTTGGTGGGACCACACCTGGAGTGTTGCGTACAGTTTTGGTCTCCAAATCTGAGGAAGGACATTATTGCCATAGAGGGAGTGCAGAGAAGGTTCACCAGACTGATTCCTGGGATGTCAGGACTGCTCATATGAAGAAAGACTGGATAGACTCGGCTGGTACTCTCTAGAATTTAGGAGATTGAGAGGGGATCTTATAGAAACTTACAAAATTCTTAAGGGGTTGGACAGGCTAGATGCAGGAAGATTGCTCCCGATGTTGGGGAAGTCCAGAACAAGGGGTCACACAGTTTAAGGATAAGGGGGAAGCCTTTTAGGACCAAGATGAGGAAAACATTTTTCACACAGAGAGTGGTGAATCTGTGGAATTCTCTGCCACAGAAGGTAGTTGAGGCCACAGTTCATTGGCTATATTTAAGAGGGAGTTGGATGTGGCCCTTGTGGCTAAAGGGATCAGGGGGTATGGAGAGAAGGCAGGTACAGGATACTGAGTTGGATGATCAGCCATGATCATATTGAATGGCTCGAAGGGCCGAATGGCCTACTCCTGCACCTATTTTCTATGTTTCTATACCCACCAACATGTCACTCTGATGGATGTTTATGTTAAAATGTCTGTTTTGAGTCTGTTGCTTTTTTTAAATCGTATGACTGACCTGGACAGTGAATTTCACTACGCCAATTAGTGTATGTGACAATAAATGAACTTATACTTACTTATGTCACATCTACACTAGTCCTATCTGCCTGCGTTTGGCCCATAACCTACACTTTATCTGTTTACTGATGTGTGTGTGTGTGTATATATATATATATATATATATATATGTACATAAATTCTATGGTATATGGACACACTGATCTGATCTCTATTTATGACTGCAATGTTCTGTTGTGCTGCAACAAAGCAAGAATTTCATTGTCCTATTTGGGACACATGACAATAAACTCTCTTGACTTAAACCCGTCCTATCCACAGACCTATCTAAACGTTACTTAAACATTGCGATAGTCCCAGCCTCAACTACCTCCTCTGATAGCTCGTTCCATACACCCACCCCCCTTTGTGTGAAAAAGTCACCCCTCAGATTCTTATTAAATCTCCCCCCACTTTCTCACATTAAAAGTATAAGGCTAAAACAGACTGTGATTAGATTGGAAGCAAAAAAAAATAGCTCAGCTCTCCTTTCACCTGGGTTGTGGATTCACCTGGTTCACCTTACCTGGTGCTTTTTGCCAAGTTATCACCCTGTGCCCTTGGACCATTGGAAGGGTTTTTTTTACCTGGAAATCATATTTGCAGTGTCAAGTCTCGTTATAAAATTTGAGTCACAAATGTATTTCCATGCAAAATGACGGGCTGATAACAAAAGCACAGAACTCTCTGTCTTAAACATCCCAGGAAGAGCTACATTCAGGTTATTGTTTGATTCAGGTTACTGTGTAGGGACTTGGGGTGCATGGAGTTCCTCAAAAGGTCACTACATTTGTGTACATGTGGTCACGGTTGAATGTGAGAGACACAAGACCTCTGCCCACAAGATCCTACAATAGGAATGAGATAAGCACCTGATAATCTATTTTGATTTCCGGGGTTGAGTTCCCCAAATGTGTGTCCCACAAAACCACATCAAGACCTACATGTGAAGTTCCAGTAACTACACTGAATGCAGTGTAAACTGTCAGCAACTCAAGCAGATGCTGGAGTTCCAGCGATACCTTCTTGATGATGTGAAGGTGAATGTGTAAAAGACATAATTAGCAACACATCATCACATCACCCGATCATGCATAAAATAACGCATTTTGATTTCTTTTCTCCAATATCTGAAAGACCACTAAGTTACAGTCTGGCTTGGACTATACGTCCTACTGTGGCACTAATTAGTGGACTCAGTGGGCCTGGTTCCGCGCTGTATCTCTAAACTAAACTAAACTAAACCAAGAAATAAAGATTGTACATTGAGTCAGTTTCAGTTCTTTGAAATCAAATGCCGCCTAATGCTGTTTACAAAGGTGGTGATCATAATTGGACTAGTAATGAACAAGATGGGCCCAAGGGCCTGTTTCTGTGCTGTGTAGCTCTATGACTCCATGAATGTCATGAACTGCCCAGTTCCAGATACAAGATAGACACAAAATGCTGGAGTAACTCAGCAGGACAGGCAGAATCTCTGGAGAGAACGAATGGGTGAAGCTTTGGGTCGAGACCCACCTTCAGACTTATCCCAAACCCTTAGATTTGGGAAGGATGATTTATTTTGGGGCAGAATCATCTGGCTGTGCGGAAGATTATCCCGATCCTCGATGGCTTTGACATCACTCCCCTGTACACACTTACTGCCCTGAGACAGTGGCTTGCTATTTTTGAGTTGTATCCCTTCTCTCCAATTGTGGATACATTCCTACTGTAGACACCACATTCCAGATCTTCCATATTTGTTGCCAAGATAATCTTCATTACAATCTGGTGAGGGGATCATTAACATTCAACTTTAACAGTGTTCCTCTCTCCACAGATGCTGCCACACTGGCAGAGTATCTCCAGACTTTCCCATTTTTATTTTGGATTTGCAACAGTTGCAATTTATGATTTTCAATAAATATTCCTTAAGATTCAGTAGTCACTTCAGGTTCTCTTGTAGATCTTCCAGCATCCACCACCTCTTTGTAAGTGCTACTATCCTGCACCTTTGTAAGATGCATAAACTCATGTGATTGTACTTCACTTATAGTTCGGAACACAGGAGAAAATCATTGGGTGTGTAAGAAAGAACTGCAGATGCTGGTAAAATCGAAGATAGACACAAAATGCTGGAGTAACTCAGCGGGTGAGGCAGCATCTATGGAGAGAAGGAATGGGCGACGTTTCGGGTTGAGACATCTGTCTGAAGAAGAGTCTCGACCCGAAACGTCACCCATTCCTTCTCACCATGGATGCTGCCTCACCCGCTGAGTTACTCCAGCATTTTTTGTCTACCAGGGAATCATTGGGTCCATGCCAGCTCTCAGAGTCACCCCACCAGTCCCATTCCACTCTCCCCACCCTGGTAGCCTTGCCACTGATTCTCTCTCACACAAGCCCGTCAACTCGCCTTCGATTCTTTTAGCCATGAACTTACACTAAGGAGCAAGTTACAGAAGCCAATTAGCCAACCAATTTGCACCCTGGAGCATGCGTGGGACACCCACCCTTTGAAGGGTTAATGCTTTCAACTGGAAACTTTTCCGTCACCGTAAACCAGGAAATTAAAACCCACCGACGGAAATCTAACTGATGCAAGATCAGTAGACGAAGGGTCAAAAACCCGAAATGTTTTACACACTCTTCACGGATGCTACCTGACATGCTGAATGTTTCCATCACCATCAGCAGATTTAATGAATTGTATTTCACTCAAGATAATGTTTCTCGAGGGATGTGAAAAATTAACAATCCAGATAATACAGCTTTCAATTATTTCCTTTATCTGCAAAGGAACTATTTTGTTACCTTAAGCAGCACAATTTGCTATTGAGGATATGCAAAAATAACTATTCCTGAGGATGAGGATGGAGAAACAGTAGATTATCGAGAGCCTTCAGCATGTTAAAACATTTAAAAGTGCAGGGTGCTTCTCCCCATGCACACCCCTCCCTCCCCTCTTACATCCATCATATTTTTGTACAGAGATGCATGACTTGAATTTCAATACCAAGCTTTAGGTAGAGATTTATTATTTCAAACTGTTCCTGAGATATTGCACTTTTCAGATCTTCCTATTTCTCATTTACACCTTTTTGCTTTTTCAGCTCACGCTTTTTTTTCTCGGCAGGGAATACAGCACAGATGGGAGCCGCAACATTGAAGATGAGGTTAATGTGGGATGGCAATGGACTGAAAGCAGATCCAATGCTTTGACCCTTAGAACGGATCGAAAGCTGGGACACAGGAAAATCGTCAAAATGTAAAGACATGGGTGAACTAAGTGATTGCTTGGGACATTGTGTTCTTCAAAAATGTGCATGCTTCAATGAGAATTGTATCCCCTTGTTGAGAAATAATTTGTATTTGTATGGCACCTTCAATGGTTCCAAGAAGCTGCATAATGTTTCGCAGGTAACGCAGGACTTTTATATAAGAGTGGTTGCCTTTGCAAGGCTAAAACAATTCCCCACACAAAATATCTCACAACCAGCAGTGGACAGACAATCAGTTCAGTGATGTTTGGTTGAATAATAATCATTGGCCAGCATACGAGGGCAACTCCACTCCACCACGAAACAGCACATCGAAATTATTACAAAGAATTTGTAATTTTCCAAAGAAGTACTTCAACTGGAAAGTTAAATAAATATGGATTCCACGTTATTAGCAGTTTGCAAATATTACCACGTCTCCTAGCCAATCATAAGTACAGAGTCTAACAGTACGAAATGCAGAATCCTTTCCTTTGTCATTCTTGAGTGAGAATATGTCGGGGAAATCAATATCACAGACTAAACCTTCCTTGAGGTTTTCAGCTCTGAAGTTGCCTGAAATGAGTTGACCGAGTTGGTAGGTGGCTCAAGCAGTTAGTTGAGCTACATCAGGTCAGAAATGGAAAAGCAGTCCCTTCACTCAGAGATACATTTTAGAAAAAAAAAATTAAAGGGCTTTAATGTATAAGTAAAATATCTTTTAAAACACAGAACATATATAACATTCGGACACATTGAGATATAAATGGTTATCGGAGGTCGGCAAAAAAAAAGAGAGCAGTTTAGTGTGTCATTGATAGTAGTGACCATCTGGAGAACCTCAGGGTTTGCAGGAGTCTGTTTATGGGAAAGAGGACAAGGCTCTTCCAAGTCATGGCAATATAGTACTCCATCTGGTGGAATGCACAAACCTAACATAAAAGCTTTCAGTAAATACAAGTTTAGGCTCCCATCCAAACAGTGCCTCCTTTCAGTCCCAGATGAGTATTAATTTCCCAGTCACTTCATTGCTTCATCTCATTTCGTTCCCTAGAAATCAGCAAATTCTTTAGGGTATTTCTCTGTGATGGACACACGGATTGGCTCCTCTTCATACTCGTCAAAGTTGCTGGTGTCACCAGGACCTTTCATCTTGGGTTTAAAGGGAGGTTCCTCCTGAAGAAGACAGAAACTCATTAACAGTAACTCCATGGACTTGGCCTCCAGTATATTGAGAACGAGCTACATAAACCCTGAGATGCACTTGGACATGGCACATCTGGTAACCTAGATATTTGTACTGAATATGAATTAGCCCCCAACATGCCACACACAGTTCCAACATTAGGACAAAACAATTCCATTCCCCTTTTATGCCATGAATTTACTGAGGGAACATTCTGTCAGGCTTTATGGATGGAGCTGAGGATCATCACCTTTTTGAGATTGACCCATAAAATAGTCGACCAGAATTAGAGGAACAAATATGCTGGGTGATGGCAGAGAGTTATGGGTTGTTGGAGCAGCAGATCCTTAATATAGATCGATCGGTGGCATAGCGATAGAGCTACTGCAATACAGCGCCAGAGACCCGGGTTCGATCCTGCCTAAGGGGGCTTGTTCGTACGTTCTCCCCGTGACCTGCGTGGGTTTTCTCTGAGATCTTTGGTTTCCTCCCACACTCCAAAGATGTACAGGTATGTAGGTTAATTGGCTTAGTTAGGCATGGAAACAGGCCCTTTCTACGTTATCCCACAGAAAAAGAGAATTGGGCCCCTCAAGCACCAAAGTGTTTGTGCACGCGTGTGTGTGCATGCGTTTGTGTGCGTCCCTTTATGTGTTTGTGAGTGAGCATGTCCAGCATGTGTGTGCATGTACGTGTGTGTGTAGGCGTGTGTGCGTTTTTGTCTGCACATGTATCTGTCCACGTATGTGTGTGGCTGTGTATGAATGTATCCGTTCATGTGTGTGTGTGTGTGTGCACGCTTGTCCACACATGTATCCGTTCATGTGTGTGTGTGTGTGTGTGTGTGTGCGCACTTGTCCACGCATGTATCCGTCCATGTGTGTGTGTGTGTCTGTGTCAGTGGGAGCCCACGGTTAGCATGGTGGCTGTGTCAGTGTGTGTATGCGTGGCCATGTGAACAACAGAAGGGAGAGAGATGTGATGTTGCATGGACAGCACCATAGCTGCAATAAGTTCTACCTCAAGACACCGCGTGGGCTGGGGTGGGTTGGAGTCACAGTACCGTTCTTTTGTAGATGGAGATCCAGTCTGTGTTGGCAAACCACTTGTGGTTCTTGATGTCGTTGACACCGTTTCTCAGATTACCAAACCGCTTGGTCAGGTCCACCTGCAGCAAGTTCCGCAGCAGATCCTTCAAATCTGAACTGAAATGTGACGGAAACCGCACCTGGGAAGTTTGGTACAGAGATTCAGCTGAGAGGAGAGAACTAACTTGCCGATTCTGATTGTGTGTATATATATATATATATATATATTGGAATATCACAAACTCACTGAATAACATAAAAGGAAGTCACTACCATGTTAAATTCTCACAGGCTCAATCACTGAACGGAAATAGTCCACATAGCCCATTGTACATATGCTGCCTCCTTGTGCATGCTAACATGAGGTACACTCATCCCACAAAACCTGCACTATTTCCCCTCACAACTATTGATCCAGTTAACAATCTGTTGTAGGAACAGTGGGCCGAGCTGCATACTGTGGTGGGAAACAGCCAGTTAACACTTTGGGTTGGGGCGCTTCATCTAGGTTGGTCATTTGGCAGACCAAGGGCACCCATAGATGAAGAATTCCCAGAATATAGATCAGCTGGTAATATGGGCAGAGAAACGGCAGATGGAGTTTAATCCAGACTAGTGTGAGGTGCGTGGGAAGGAACTGAAGGAAGGTTTATACCAAAGATGGACACAAAATGCTGGAGTCACTCAGCGGGTCAGGCAGCATCTCTGGAAAAAAACCTGCAGACTCTACCTCATGTGAGGTGCTGCATTTTGGGACGTCAAATGCAAGAGGAAATTATATGAATATACTCAGACGAATGATCAACAAATTTGAAGACATTAAGGGAATCAAAAGATATGGGATGCGTGTAGATAAATGGCACAGAGGTAAAAGATTAACCATGATCTTACTGAAGGAATCCCACCACTATTTCTAACGTTCAATGAGTTTGACCCTTCAATGCATGTGAAAGATAACCAGTACTGGGTAATTAAGAGTGAGCAATGAATGCACGCATTGCCAGTGATCGACAACCCTCAAAAATAAATGAACAAACTTTGATCGTGAAAGTGTAAAATGTAATAATAACTTCCTTCCCCTTGCCCATCAGTAATCAGAGCGAGTCTGACTTATTCAATTCTGTTTCCATCTACACAATTCTGTTTCCATCTACACAAATGCTATTTGACCTATTGTTTTTATTTCAGATTTCCACCATCTGCAGCTTTTTGACTTTCAAGTGGGAGTCACAGTGGGAATGGCAAGGCGTCAGTAATTTTGGGAATAAGGATGGGGAAAATTCAGTCAAGAAAAGTGGCCTTTGTGAGGCAGCACCTCTTAGATGTAGTTCCAAATAATGTCTCTTGGAGATGGCATGGACTCAAAGGACTGAAACACCTTCTTTGATGTTGTGAGGAAACATTAGGAATGGATTCTGGGGACCTGACCAAGCCTGATAATCTGAAGGATTCTGAAGGACTGTTATTAAACTGAGTTCTGCCATTCCAGTGGTTTGGCATGGGGACTTCTGACAAAGTGCCGCCCACTCGAATTCCAACAATACTGGAAACAAAACCTGTCAGCCATTTCTCTTTGTGGGCTCTTAGTTTGCACAAAACAGTCACCACCTGTGCTTACATATAATTACTACTGCAGAACGCGAATGGCATGTTGGCCTTCATAACAAGAGGAGTTGAGTACAGGAGCAAAGAGGTCCTTCTGCAGTTGTACAGGACCCTAGTGAGACCACACCTGGAGTATTGTGTGCAGTTTTGGTCTCCAAATTTGAGGAAGGACATTCTTGCTATTGAGGGAGTGTAGAGTGGGTTCACCAGGTTAATTCCCGGGATGGCGGGACTGTCATATGCTGAGAGAATGGAGCGGCTGGGCTTGTATACTATGAAATTTAGAAGGATGAGAAGGGATCTTATTGAAACATATAAGATTATTAAAGGTTTGGACAGGCTAGAGGCAGGAAACATGTTCCCGATGTTGGGGGAGTCCAGAACCAGGGGCCACAGTTTAAGAATAAGGGGTCAGCCATTTAGAACGTAGACAAGGAAAAACCTTTTCACACAGAGGGTTGTGAGTCTGTGGAATTCTCTGCCTCAGAGGGTGGTGGAGGCGGGTTCTCTGGATACTTTCAAGAGAGAGCTAGATAAGGCTCTTAAAGATAGCGGAGTCAGGGGATATGGGGAGAAGGCAGGAACGGGGTATTGATTGTGGATGATCAGCCATGATCACATTGAATGGCGGTGCTGGCTTGAAGGGCCGAATGGCCTACTCCTGCACCTATTGTCTATTGTCTACTTGGAATGTTTGTGATGTTGAATTGTACAAACATACTGATATGTACTGTGTACATTCAAACCTCCTTATTTTCATTACCCAGGGGTAGAATCAGTTGTCCTTCAACATACTGCTTACCTTCCCAGAGACTATTTTCTCATAAATCTGAATAGGCTGGTCCGCAAAAAATGGAGGATACCCAGCAGACATTTCATAGATTAGGACCCCTAGCGCCCACCAATCCACAGCTTTGTTGTAACCCTAAAACACAAAACAGATGACATAGATGAGTAGCACCACTCCAATTCCAATCACTAGTAAATTTAACCAGTTTCAGCTTAGTTTATTGTCACGTGTACCGAGGTACAGTGAAAAGCTTTTGTTGCGTGCTAACCAGTTAAGAGGAAAAACAATACATGATTACAATCGAGCCATTTACAGTGTACACATACACGATAAGGGAATAACGTTTAGTGCAAGGTAAAGCCAGCAAAGTCCAATCAAGGACCTATCAACCAATAGATGGGTCTAAGGAAGGGTCTTGACCCGAAACTTCACCCATTCCTTCCCTCTAGAGATGCTGCCTGCCCCACTGAGTTACTCCAGCTTTTTGTGTCTATTTCCCATTGATTCACTAATGTCCTTGAGAGACGTAAATTTGTTGTCTTTACTGTCTGACCTATATGCAGCTCAATATCACAAGATCTCTAAACTAATCATAAGACCTAGAAGCAGAATTTTGCCATTCGAACAATCGAACCTGCTCAGCCATTCGAACGCGGCTGATCTTTCCCTCTCAACCCCATTCTCCTGCCATCTCCCTGTAATCTTGGCCACCCTTACTAATGAAGAATCAGTAGATTAAAAATATCCAATGACTTGGTCCCCACCACTGTCTGGGGCAATGAATTCCAGGGATTTACTTCCCTCTGGTTAAATACATGTCTCCTCATCTCCATTCTAAAGGTACGTCCTTTTATTCGGAGGCTGTGCCCTTTGGTCCTGGACTCTCCCACTAGTGGAAATATTCTCTCAACATCCATTCTATACAGGCCTTTTATTATTCGGTAAATTCAATGAGATTCCTCCCTCATCCTAAACTCCAGTGAGTATACCCCAGAGCCATCAAACGCTCCTCATATGTTAATCAGATCTTACTGATGTTTTCACCTCTGTCTGAAATAGCCTAACAAGCCAAGTGGTGCTTAGTGATGTTTAATAAATGGTAGCCATGAATAGATTAAAAAAAAGAAAGATGTCAACACTTTCCAATTGCTCTGACAATAATCAATAAATGATAATCAGCTAAATCTCAGCACAAGGGTGAGTCTCGCCACTGCACCCATGTTGAATAGAACATTGCAGATTCTCCATTCTAAATCATCTGAAATGTGAAGATTTTCATTACGTTCTGATCACTTATGAGTGTATATACAAGTCATATAATATCATTCACCCCCCTCCCCCATATCTAATAAAAATACTCAAATATATGATATGAAAAAACAAGCAATTTTCAAAAAAGACAAAGTGCAGGAGTAACTCAGCGGGTCAGGCAGCTCCTCAGAACATGGTGAGGTTTTTGATCGGGATCCTTCTCCAGACTGACTCATTTCAGATTTGTTTTTATGTGATTTTCCAGATTTATAAACAGTAAAATTGCAATTGCAAGGTAAGTCGGCATCTCATGACGGTGACTGCACATGCAACTCTGCAGCATGCTATTTACTTTTGATACAACATGTTTGGAACTAATGGTGTCACTAGTCTGAAGAAGGCTCTCGACCCACAACGCAATCTATTCATGTTCTCCAGAAGTGCTGCATTTTGTGCCGTTTAACCATTGATGGTGCGTCAACAGTAGTGACTGTCCAAGAAATAGCTATCAGCAACAGCTAATTTCAACATTAGATTTGCAAAATAATTTGGGGCAAATTTCTGAAGAGCTGGAAGGAGTTAGAGGAAGCTGCAAGTTGTAGGGCAATATTGTCTGCTCCTTACCTTGCTAAGGATGATCTCAGGAGCTAGATATTCAGGAGTTCCACAAAGTGTCCAGGTTCTGCCTTTTACCCTCTTAGCAAAGCCAAAATCTGTCACCTGGAGATGAAACAGATTTAAAGATTTGTTCAGACATAAAATCTTGGAGCGATTACACTTGTCTCTCTTCGCCCCTTATTTAAAGACTTCTTAACCTCATTTAACAAAAGGAAAAGCTTGTGCTGCCTGGCCACAGAATTCTATTGGCTTTTTTGCCTTCGAGAGTTTTTTTGTGTGTGTCATTAAATCCTTAAATGGAACAATGAAATTCTTACTTGTAGCAGTAGCACAACAAGCTGTAAACACAGTACTCAACAGAGACTATAATAGTGCAAAAATTCATGTGCCTAGAGTAACTATATTATTAGTGCAAAGTCTGCAGTGGGTCAGTGCTGAGGGAGGGTTGTGGTTAGGGTTGTACAGGGTGGTTCAAAAACATGTTGGTTGATGAGAAGAAGCTGATCTTAAACCTGGAGTTGATGGTACTCGGGCCCCTGATGGTAGAAGAGAGGATGGCCAGGGTAGTGCGGGGCTTTGATATTAGCTGCCTCCTTGAGGGACTCTTCCTGTAGATCCCTTCGATGGCACTTCACTTATTTTCTATGTTTTCATTCCCGGTTGTCCAGCCCGTCTTTACTACATGCGTTGCTGAGGTTTATAAACTGGGATACAACTGCCCATCTCACATAAACCTAACTTCACAGGATTTCAGTGTTTTTTTCTTTGTCTAGTTCCAATGCTGTCTAAAAGGGTGTGGATCAAGGATTTGCTGATACTGACAGCATCTGGTTCCTTGTGTCTGCTGTCTTCTTTTGTAGGTGTGTCAGAGTGGATGGGGTGTGGTGGGCCTTCATTATCTTATATATGTGTGCTCGTCCGTATGATGGGGGAGGGGGTGGGAACTGCGTCTACAAAGATACGTGAGGTGGTAGGGAGTCATACTCTGCTCTGGTCTCGCCACTGCACCCATGTTGAACAGAATATTGCAGATTCTCCATTCTCAAGGCGTGCTCTGTACTTGAAAGGTGAGCAGGTCACAAACAGGGCATTTCACCATACATACCTGGATGTAGCCACTTTGGTCAATCAGTATGTTTTCAGGTTTCAGGTCTCTGTATAGAAGATCTAGCGAGTGAAGGTATTCGAAGGCAAGGACAATCTGAGCTGCGTAAAATCGAGAGTGAGGTTCACTGGAAATAAGAGAGAGGCAATTAGATTCAGTCTTCACAAGGTAGCAAACACTTAGATCAACGGCGAGATTCCGAGTGAGGTAAGGAATTCAGTGCACACTAGTAGGTGAGCTTTGTAAAAATGAAGAAAGGTTCTGGATGGAAATGAGTACAAGTAGAAGGGCAGAAAGAAACAGAAACGGCTGCGTTAAAGATGATCCTTTGTCCAATAGAATTAGATTGGCGATGAGCTACAAGATAATGTACTGAATGGATCATGACTGTCAGGCTTTCCTGCTCATCTCATGAAGGACATGTTTTTATACCCATCAGTATATGAGCATGCTACCTGCCAAAACAACTCCTCACTCGGTGAACTGTCACTGACAGACAGTACTGTCTTGCTGCAGATGAAGGGACTGCCTGGATTTCAGATTACAAGAAAACTCTTTCCTATTTTTATCATATCCATTTCCCATTCATTATTCATTAACTTCCAGCTTGCTGCACAGCTTGGGGCTTATTGGAGTAGCATCTTTAGAATATTTCAAAATTTGGTATATTTGGAAAGGAACATGCTGTACAAGGTGTGCAGAGTCAAGCAGAGATAGACAAGGTTTGGGGCTAGTTGGGAGAGAGAAGGAGATGGAGGAGACAGAGAGAGAGGGAGGAATAGGGAGAGAGGGAGAGAGAGAGGGAGAGAGAGAGGGAGAGAGGGAGAGAGAGGGAGAGTGAGGGTGAGAGAGTGAGAGAGAGGGAGAGAGAGGGAGAGAGAGGCAGATTCTATAACATTTATAATACTTTTGGACAGGTACATGGATAGGAAAGGTTTAGAGGCATATGGGCCAAACGCAGACAGGTGGGATTAGTGTAGGTGGGGCATTTTTGTCGGCATGGGCAAGTTGGGCCA
Organism: Amblyraja radiata; assembly: GCF_010909765.2. Taxonomy (NCBI): domain Eukaryota; kingdom Metazoa; phylum Chordata; class Chondrichthyes; order Rajiformes; family Rajidae; genus Amblyraja; species Amblyraja radiata. The sequence goes on from NC_045990.1 coordinate 1,321,026, forward strand.
AAGGGCCTGGTTCATGCTGTACAACTCTATGACTAACTATATTTTAATTCTGTCAGCATTAGAAAATGAAACTGCTGGTTAGTACTTTAGTAATTTGAATGACAATATAGTAGGCATGGATAGTAAGTCTGCGGATGACACCAACATTGATGGTATAATTGATGGTAATTTAAGATCATAAGACCTGGATCAACTTGAAAAGTTGGCCAAATAATGGCAGGGAATTCAATATCACATCATAACTTCCGTCTGTCGTTGACATCTACTCTTTGTGATGCACATTTTAACTTGCAAAGCTTAAAGCATCAAATTGATACGAATTGATATCAAAAATCTAATTAAATTTGTATGGAAGAACTGTAGTTCTGGTTTACACCGAAGATAGATACAAAATGCTGGAGTAACTCATCGGGACAGGCAGCATCTCTGGAGAGAAGGAATGGGTGACGTTTCGGGTCGAGACCCTTCTTCAGACAGAGTCAGGGTAGAGGGAAACAAAAGATATGGAAGTGTACCAAGAGCATGTAAGGTGTGAAAAGGACAGATCAAAGCAGACGATGATCAAGGAAATGTACAATGGTTCATTGTTGGCTGAGGGGAAGCTGACAACGAGGTGTACAAACAGTAAAATTAATCAGGAGGACAGTGAAACTAGTAGGAGAACTGGGGTGGGGAAGGGACAGAGCGAGAGGGAAAGCAAGGGATACTTGAAGTTAGATAAATCAATATTCATACTGCTGGGGATGTAAGCTGCCCAAGCGTACAAATTAAATGACAAATTAGATTTGTAATTTGGTCAATTTATAATTCCCAGCTGCAGGGAAATAAGGAGCGTATAATCTAGCTGTAAGAGGTGAAATATAACCAGGAAATATAGTTGCTGTTTGTTTTGCCACCCGTCTTGTGTTCAGTCACATTTAGAAGTCTGTATAACTTGAAGTGTTCTGTCACATGAACTGGATGTGTTTTAACAGTGAGTTGTTAAGCAATATTCAACAAATCAGAATTCCTGCTGCTGACTTTACTGTATACTTTCTGACATCGAGTCATATAGCATGGAGACAGGCTCTTCCGCCCAACTTGTCCATGCCGACAAAGATGTCCCATCTAAGCGAGTCCCATTTGCCTGCATTTGGCCCATATCCCTCTAAACCTTACCTATCCAGTTTAGTTTACTGTCACGTGTAGCAATTAGAATCTGCTATAGTTGCCAAGTAAACCAAATTTCTGTGCAGCATCTGGTGATAGAGAACATTCTGCAGTTTTGCCTTTATTCTGGCAATCTGTGATACACTGTATCAAATGAGTGTTCTCATCCAACAGTGAAAAGCTATTGTTGCATGCTAACCAGTCAACGGAAAGACAGTATATGATTATAATTGAGCCATTTACAGTGTGTAGCTGCGTGATAAGGGAATACTGTTTAGTTATCAGTTCCGTAACGGAATAACATATCTGTGTATCTCTCCAAGTTCATGTTCATGAGACTAACCTGAACCTTCCGCTTCTCCTTAAATGTGAAAACATCTCGCCTCCCTGAATATATTCCATCACCATATACAAATTAGTGTTATCCTGAAAGGAAAAGAATGCAGGTAAAAGCAAGTCTAGCAATGCACATAAAATGACGATGAATTCACTTGCCTTTGCTAACGAGACACAAATTTACAAAACATCATCGTGGTCGCACAGTGTGCAGCCCATCTTGCTGCTGCCTCATACCTTTAGCAACCTGGGTTCAATCCTAACCTATGGTACTGTCTGTGTGGAGTTTGCATGTTCTCCCTGTGACCATGCAGGTTTCCCCTGCATGCTCAGCTTCCTCCCACATCCCAAAAGCATGCTGTTTGTCAGGTTAATCAGCCCCTGTAAATTGGTCCTCATGTATAGCTGAGCGGTAGAATTAGTGGAAAGCAGGTGGGAATGTGGGGAATACAAACAAAAAAATTGTGTGAATAGGTGCTTGATGGCCAAAATAAAAAAAATATTGGTGGACGTGAGCAAGTGTAGAACTCTGCAGTTATGCAAAGTGAAAAGACTCTTTATAGTCTTCAAGAGTTGAGTTTGCTCACATATTCGGATAGAGGGTTAGAAGATCTCATTATTTGGGTAGAAAGGAATGGCAGATGCTGGTGTATTACAAATAATAATAATAATAATGGATGGGATTTATATAGCGCCTTTCTAATACTCAAGGCGCTTTACATCGCATTATTCATTCACTCCTCAGTCACACTCGGTGGTGGTAAGCTACTTCTGTAGCCACAGCTGCCCTGGGGCAGACTGACGGAAGCGTGGCTGCCAATCTGCGCCTACGGCCCCTCCGACCACCACCAATCACTCACACACATTCACACACAGGCAAAGGTGGGTGAAGTGTCTTGCCCAAGGACACAACGACAGTATGCACTCCAAGCGGGATTCGAACCGGCTACCTTCCGGTTGCCAGCCGAACACTTAGCCCATTGTGCCATCTGTTGTCCCGAAAGATCTCTGGAGAAGAAGGATGGGTGATGTTTCGGGTCGGGACATGTCTTCAGACGGTACAACGTAAATATTGACCTTAAAGCCCCATGGCAATCACTGCAATCCAAAATATTTCACTGATTGAGACAATTTCAACATGAACCAGACTTTATATCAAAGTTATTGTAATTTCTTATTAATATTATGCTATATTTTCTTGTCTCTCTCTTCAGTAGCAATCATAAGGTCAATGAAACCTCAAGATATCTGAAGGTTTCTCTTCTCAGCAGTATTCCCTTGCAATCCTTTTCCTCTTATTGCTTATTCCAACTGGTATTCTACCCTCCCTTCAGAAGCTCGAAGCTTTTCAGGACTGGCGAGAATTAGAAAAGCAGAATAGTTCACACATGACCCTCAACACTCACCTTGAATGAAAATACTAGCCGCACCAAAAAAGGGAACCTGACAGCCTGAAGAATCCTTTTTTCATTGAGCGTGTGCTCGATCTGTTTCAGTTTTACCACCTGGATAACAAAGAAATGCAATTACTGTATTAACTAAACACAGTTGCGTTCTTGTCACATTCGAATTTGATGTGGCAAGTTTATAAAGGAAAATATGCACCTTCCACATCAAGCATAATTAGGTGGATGGGTAGGGGGAAGGGGCAAGTGGGAAGATCATTGATATGGCTGATAATCTTTTGAGCTTAATTTATTCCTGACCTCGAATGCTGTCTGTCCGGAGTTTGTATGTTCTCCCTATGACCGTGTGGGTTTTCTCTGGGTGCCCCAGAGACGTATAGATTTGCAGGTTAATTGGCTTTGGTAAAAATTGTAAAAATTGTCCCTAGTGTATAGGATAGTGCTGGTGTGTAGGGTCGGTGTGGACTCGGTGGGCCAAAGGGCCCGTTTCCACGCTGCATCTCCAAACTAAAAACTAAACTAGTTAGTGTTTCAGTTGAAGACTTCTCATTAGAACTAGTTCATCAATCTGAAACATTACCTACTTCTCTCTCCAAAAATGCTGCCTGACCTGCTGAGTATTTCCAGAATTTTCTATTTCAAAAATAAATACTTCGCCCTCTTACAGGTTAGTGAATCAGTTAATGTCCTTCGGGAGCACTGCGCTGTTAATCTTCTCAATATCTTACACCTTCCTTCCCAACTGGAATTTCCTATCTTGCTTGTGGCAAGTCTATTTGCTGCTGAAACGTTTGAATGAAATGTGCTGTTACATAGTTCAAATCTAGATTATGCACGTTCATATTCTGTCCCGCTTCAGGTAAAGACAGCCATTATCAAAGTAAAATTTAAATGCAGAACGCAGTGCCCCACTTTACTGTTTCAAATTGTTCACACAGAATCAATTCAATCCAGCCAATCTTGTGGTTTCTAGAAAAGAGGAACTGCACATGCTGTTTTACAAAAGAGGACACAGAGCATCACTGAATGCAACGTCTGGAACGTCACCGTATCCTCCACAGATGCTGCCGGACCTGCTGAGTTACTCCAGCACTCTGTGACCAATCTTGTGGTTTTGCTTTGCCATTCATCCTCCATCACCATCTCCCAGTACTTCAGCATTCTTCTTTCATTTGTGCTTCCCCAAAATGTGTGTTATTGATCCTCTCACCTGCCTGCCTATCTGTCCTGCTCATCCAACACTGCCTTTTGTTTTTTTTGTTTTTCTTATCTGAAAAATAGATAAGGAAACTCATCTCCATGACAGCAGGACATGGGTTGAGATAAGAATAGACACTGCTGTTCCCTCATGGTCATGCTAATGTCAATATCTTTCATGTACAATACCATTACACCGCAAACTAACATGGCTGTAACATATGAAGTACGAGGAAGAAGGAAGTTACATAAAACTAGATTCAGTGTCATATCTCTGGGAAGTGTAGGAGAGATAACTTTCTAATCCATTAATCAAGCTCAAAGTTATCGTTGAGAGAAGAAGGGTCTCGACCCGAACCTCGACCCATTCCTTCTCTCCAGAGATGCTGCCTGTCCCGCTGAGTTACTCCAGCTTTTTGTGTCTGTCTTCAAAATTATCATCTGCAGCTCAATGTCTTTTTACACAAACACCTTAATGGTAGAGCATGACTTTTACACCTTTTCTAACTAAATCAAGCTAAAGAAAGCATGTTGAGCTACTGTGGAGACCTTCATGATTAATGTTCCTGTAATAAATGGTCCTGGAATATAAACATGTGATAATTGCATGCACGAATCCACACAAAATAATTAATACAAGAACCCAAACTATCTTGTACAGTAATCCGTATTTGTGAATGGGGTAAAGGTTAATCATAGGATTTATCTGATCATTAACCACTTGAATGATCAGATTATATATTGGTGGCCTGTGTAAGTGTGAGGGCTTGTAATTCTTAATGTCTATGAACCCAACCCTCAAAAGATTGTTCAATCTGGACTTCATAGTTTATGTGAAAATTTTTATGATATGAATAAGCCTATAATGTTATTTTTATCACTTAACAATACCATTTACATTTGTATGTTAGTGGAGTGTGGAGGTGAACATAGTGACCATCCATGCGAAAATTCCCTGGCTGTAGTTCTCCACATCCATGTGGCGGCACAGTGGCACAGCAGTAGAGTTGCTGCCTTACAGCGTCAGAGACCCGGGTTCGATCCTGACTACAGGTGCTGTCCGTACGAAGTTTGTACGTTCTCCCTGTGACCACGTGGGTTTTCTCTGGATGCACAGGTTTCCTCCCACACTCCAAAGATGTACAGATTAATTGGCTTCTGTAAATTGTAAATTGTCCCTAGTGTGTAGGATAGTGCTAAGTGTATGGGGTAATCGCTGGTCGGTGTAGACTTGGTAGGCCGAGGGGCCATTTTCCATGCTATATCTCAAATCGTTGAAATACACAGAAATATGAATATCTGTTCACCTTCTGTTTGTCCAGTATCTTCATTGCATAATGTTCCTTTGTAGCTTTGTGTTTCACTAACATCACTCTGCCAAAGGACCCAGTACCAAGTGTTTTTGTTCTGTCAAAGTCATCCAAATTTGCCGTGTTCTGCAACATAAGAAAAGTCGGTCAGTGTTTACTTCCAAGCTCCTTGTTGCTTTTCTGCATCCTTCTCCTGCACTGTACATGCTTCCCCCCTTCAGCACAGGGTGTTTGTGACTCAGAAACAATGCTGAAAATGGTATAGAAACAGACACATTACTGAAACAGTTGACACCTGCAGCTGGGAAATCACAACAATAGACAATAGGTGCAGGAGGAGGCCATTCGGCCCTTCAAGCCAGCACCGCCATTCACTGTGATCATCCAATGACCAACTTTGTGAAATATTGAACACTTTCAGTTTGTGTTACACCTCAAAAAGAAGTGATGCCCTTCTTTCAAAGAAAATTTGAAAATATAGCTGAAGGGATTCAAAGTTTTTATTTTACTCCCAACGCTGAATACCAAAAGTGGTGTTGAGAAAGGGAAAAATGATGGAAAGCATAAAAAGGAAATTATAAGAGATTGTCTTATCAGTAACATTTATGGCAGGAACGGTAAAGTCGTATGAATTCGCACGATCAATGGGGAGCTACAAATATGGGTCCACGTTTACATGCAGTGAGATATTTAAAGATGACTTTACTGGCTTTACCTTGCACTAAACGTTATTCCCTTGTCATGTATCTAGACACTGTAAATGGTCAATTGTAATCAGGTATTGTCTTTCCGCTGACGTTCGCACGCAACAAAAGATTTTCACTGTACCTCGGTACACGTGACAATAAACTAAACTGACTGACTGAGGAAGGGATGAATTAAACTCAGGACAGAGAGCAAAGAGTTGAGATAGAGGCATATTCTCGGAGGATGAGAAATTGTTCAGTGCAGAGGCTGAGGAAGGAAAGCGGAGATCTCAACACGAACAAATAAAACATTTAATGATGTTACAATGATATAAGCAAACTCCGATTCATCTTGACTAATTTTAACTTGTATACTCTCTGCCTTATTTTTCTCTTTACATCCTGTTCATTAATCGAGTGTTTGTTCTCCTGATACACCAGCAGATGGCTGCTCTGCATCGATACACTGAGTAGTTGCTGCTTATTGTTTCATTTCCTCTTCAGTATTTTTTAGATATAATTTTAAGAAATTACAGACAAATGGGGTTCTGTTTGCTAAAATGAGCATCAAAAGGCAAAAAATGTCCTATCTTACGAGCCTCCAGAACAATTCACTTCACTGGTACAAAGAGGCATGTCAGAGACATACAGCACAACAGTCTGGGCCCTTCAGCCCACTATGTTCACAATGAGTTTTTGTCCATCTACACCTATCCAGGATTTCTCTATACTAGCAATGTACTACCTCATAAGGTATTAAATATGCACTAGAATGTAGACACAAGGAACTGCAGTTGCCCTGATTTACAAAATAAAACAAAGTGCTGGAGTAACTCTGAGGGTCAGGCAGTATTTCTAGACGACATAGATAGGTGACATTCCGGGTCTGGACCCTTCTTCAATGTGAACAAGGGTCCCAATCTGAAATGTCGCCTATCCATGTCCTCCAGAGATGCTGCCTAACCTGCAGTTACTCCAACACTTTATGCTTCATTACCATGTACACTTTATGGTATCCATTCTTTTGCTACCACTATAGCCTTTGGATGGATTGATAGACAAGCAAATTATTAGGTAGGTGAGGAGAGAGGGGTAGAGAAGGAAGAATGTGACAGTGATCCCAAAGCTGGGTTAGCCATGGTCTTATAGAATGGCAAGACAAGCTTCTTGGGGCACAGGAAAACGCAGATGCTGGAATTGTGAGTAAAACACAAAGTGCTGGAGTAACTCTGCGGGGCAGGCAACATCTGTGGGGGGAATGGATTGGTGACGTTTCAGGATGGGACCCTTCTTCAGATAGATTGCAGTAGGGGAAGAAAGCTTCCCCACCCAACATGTTGGCTCCCCTGTAACCACCCTCCACAGACACTGCCTGAGCCCCTGAGTTAATCCAGCACTGTGTGTGCTGTTCAAGCTTCTGGTCCAGCTCCTGTTTCTTAGGTTCTTATTAGGTTTCTTTTACTGAGATCTGGCCAATCCTGTTTTCCTTTGACATCTCCTTACACTACATCCCACCATCACGTGGCTTGCATAAGGCAGTTTTATTTAATCACAACTATTTACTGCTCTTTAAATCTCATTCCAAGATCCTCCTGAGAATGCCAGTCTATATTCCACTCTTGGACTGCCTGAAATGAATCTGCATCCTCAGTGACCATATCCATCTCAACTCTCCTTATTATTGTTTTATTTCATTGCACTCCTTAAACCTTAAACATTTGTCCTTATTTAGATCCGATTGTCCCTATCTTTTGTGGATTCCATAAATCCATGGTTACAATCAATGAGAACGTTGTTTCTGACAGCTTCCTCAATTCCTTCACCCTCCCACACTATCTAACACTTTCCAACCTCACACCCTCTGTCTGTCCTGGGGAAGGGGATGGAAGGCACTATTCAAACCATCTCCATGTAGACTTCTGAGTACTAACCAGCTTCCCACTGCACCCCAGTCACTGCAACACCTCTCTGTGCAGCAATCAATCTCCCTAGCCAAGGTACACAAAAATGCTGGAGAAACTCAGCGGGTGCAGCAGCATCTATGGAGCGAAGGAAATAGGTGACGTTTCGGGCCGAAACCCTTCTTCAGACCTTGAGGAGATATCGCAGTAGAGTAGACAAAGTGTTCAAGAAGGAACTGCAGATGCTGGAAAATCGAAGGTACACAAAAATGCTGGAGAAACTCAGCGGGTGCAGCAGCATCTATGGAGCGAATCTCCCTAGCCATATGATTCTACCCTCCTGATTAATGCCCAGGGCCTGACCTGACCTAACCTCCCAAATGTGTATGCTTGCTACCAACATCACAGTTTTAAAATCTCCCCAATCAGTTTCACATCTTAAAGCCACTGAACCATCTCAACCAGTCTAAAATATCATCACATGACTGTCATCTTGATGCATTATATTTCCTCACTTTAGGGAACCACCCCTTCAATGTTTCAATTATTTTTGGATGTTAAAAAGTTGTTGCAGGTCATCCTAACATTGCTTTATACAACTCTAAAGATAGTGGAAAATTTAACAGTACCAGAGTTATTAGGTTCCCTTTTGCGACACCATGCTGTTTGAGAAACAGTAGGCGTTACTGAAAAGCTCTAACTGAATTTCACACAGCTTCTAGCACCCCGACATGCAGCTGTGATATCATCAGTCAGCCCTCACTAACTCTCTCCCTAGTTCTTGAAGATTACTGCTTCAATCAACATGGCTAGAATAATCCCGAGGACAGGTAGAAAACACGCAAGGTTTACCGACAGGGATCTCTACGGGTTTGTGGATCACACCTCCCCGCAAGAGGGTGAGGGAACTTACCAATGCAACCAGCAGTTAATACTGACAGGAGATTGCCAGGGAGGTCTCTGCTGGGACCAAATGTTCCCCTCACTACTGACCACTAACACAAAAACATCACAACCTCAAAAGATTGGTAAAAGTGAGTCCTGATAACCTCTGACATCATCACTCTACAATCTTCTTTTGTGATATAGCCATCCTCTCATTCTCACGTCACTTTTATCACTATTCCCCTCCTCCCTTACTCTCATCAATTGCCATGTCCCTGCTGTTCTGATTCTTTCCCTCCCTGCTGCTCTCTCCACCCTTCTGTACAATTCTCTGCCGCTTTGCTTGCCCCCTCTTGCCATCTTTCCCTGACTCCATCACTGACCTTGCTCACTTGCACACGCTCACACGGCAGTGCACTTAGTCCCTCACTCCATTAATCCCCTCCACACCCGCACACTTGCACTCACTTCCATGATCTATTCCACACAAATATCCAAGAAGGCCACAACATCACGTCCACCCAACTGTCATGTCGCAGTTGTTCCCTACTGAAGGTGAAGGTCACCAGGACAGATGCAATGTGCTCCAGACCCAGAGGGGGCTCCCTCTCGGGCACAGCAGATTGGTCCTCTGGAGTAGAAGGCTTGGACCTGCTGGATGCCAGGGCAGGCGAGCCCCCGGAGATGTAGAGCTTGTCCAAGATCTGCCGGGTATGGTCTGTTCACTGCATCTTAGCGCAATATCACTCATTGGTAGAGGTGCCTTTACTTGCACACACTGTACTTATAACCAGAGGCCTCATTTCCAACCACACTCAGCACCTTCACACATCAGTAGGCCATGAAATTGGGACAGTCATCAAGTTCAAACAATGGCCCATTGTGCACACATCACTGAGCGGCACTTGGACCAGCAATCGCCCTAAAAGTCAAAAGTTTATACATTCTAGCATTACAGTGTCCCGGTATCTATACCTCCTTCACCGTCAAGCATTCCTTCTCAAAGGGACATTGCCACATTCTGGGTCTTACATCAACACACATCATACTATCCTAGGTAAACCTGTCTAACCTAGACACTACTGCCCATGTGCTCAGATCTTATTCTCATACAAATATCACAAGGAAGCAACAGCTGAGGATGCTTGTAGTATGCCAGGCAAGAGGGAGAGAGCAAGGGAGCATGGCGAGAATTGTGGATCCAGCCGTGCTTGTGATCAGGCATTTACTCCGTTTCATACGTAATCAATAGGATTTTTCCTTAACTTGAAAACTCTTGGCTCTTGCATTTATTCTGAATCATGCAGAACAATCCTGGGTCATTACCTTCAGTATCATCTCATCACTCTCATATATTTAATCAGTAGTTTCAAACATACCCAGAAATCAATGTTTACAAAAATTAAGAGTAGGCTGTGGCACATGGGAAGTGTTCTCTCTGAGTTTGGAGATTTACTTGGTGATGGGATCTAATATTGTCGGTCAATATTATTGTGGGAAAACAAAATGTAAACAATGTTCCTCCTGTTTTTAGGTTCTCCTTGAAGTAGCGGAAGAGGGAAGACTGAGTTGCAGCTTGATGTCTCAGAGGAACCATCAGGCTGAGGCGAAGAACAGGAGGACATGATGGTAGCAGTGCAGAAGATATTGCACTCCGGGTAACCCCAGTCCCACTGTTGTGTGTCCTGTACCATGGAGGTTGAGTGGGCAGAGCAAGAACTCAGCCCTCCTGTCCTCTCCCTGGGAGAGAGCATGGGAAGCAGGGACACAGTCACGCGGAAGGTGCAAAATATCACCTGCAAATCCAAACGCAGAACCATTGGGAATTCTGAATAGACAAATAACGAATAATCTTACTATATAACCAAATAGTTCTACTCAATAACCAAAAGTCTGTAGCCTCTGCTTGCTCTGGTATTTTGTTTCATTCACATGTTTAAACTATGGTGTTTTGTTCCCAATGTTTTATGTTTCATTCTTAATTGTTTACTGCATTGTATTGTATTCAAATTTATTGTCATTGTCTCAATTAGAGACAACGAAATGAATTTCCCTTTACAGTCAGTATCATAAAAATAAATAAATAATGTCGTGTTACTTGCGAGAGGCGCATCAAAGCAAATTCCTTGTATGTATACATACTTGGCCAATAAACGTATTCATTTATATATTTTGCACTATTAAAATTGCACCCCATTTCGAGTGAAGATATCTAACTGACTGTCGATTCTACTTGTGTTTTTTGTCTTTCAGTTGCTAACCCTAAGGTAACCAAGGTAAGACAACCAGAGGCCCTGGAGTGTTTGTGCATCTGTAATTTCAAAGCACAAAATGAATGTGTAATGTGCTACAATAGTATAAATTTCTTGTGGGGGTGTTGGCCATTCCAGTAATACCTTTGACCCAAGTATTCAGTGTATATTGTGCCTGCCTAGTTGTGCAAGGCCAACCTTGGGACTCATCTCATGAAGGCACGTGGAGATATCCAGTTACTTTAAGGAATCTGGGGGAGCAATCTAAGCTGCCAATGGTAACTTGCTAGCACTGGGCTCCTTTACAGCATGAGCAATTCATGTTCGATACAATAGGGTGCACATACAAACGATTTAAATGTAAAGATAGTAGTACACAGTCATGTCATGATGAATGCAGCCCCAACATAGAAACATAGAAACATAGAAATTAGGTGCAGGAGTAGGCCATTCGGCCCAACAGTTTTGGAAATGCGAGAAGAATCTCAAGTTAATATCAACCAACAGATACCAAACTTCTGAAAGTCAGGCCATGTCTCAAGTCCTTCTGGAGACACCAGGAACTGCAGATCCAAAAAATATACAAAGTGCTGGAGTAACTCAGCATGTCATGCAGCATCTCTGGAATAAATGAAAAAGTGATGTTTTAGGTTGGAACCCTTCTTCAGATTAATTGTGTTGGTGGGAGAGGGGGGGGGGGCGAGAGAAAGCTGGAAGGGAGGTGGGTCAGCACAGTCTGTCTCTTCCTCCGTCTTCACAATTTGTACCTCTTCTATCCTTATCTCCCCATCTCACATGTTTTGTAATTTCATCTCTGGCCTTTGTCCAACCATTGGACAAACACAACTCTCACATGTATTCACCTATCACTTGCCAGGTTTTGTACTGCTTCCATCTCTCTTCCAGCTTTCTCACCCCTCACCTCCTCACCTCCTCCTCCCCCTCCCCTCCTCCACCACTATCAGTCGGACGATGGGTCCTGACCTATATATACTCGAGATGCTGCCTGACCCACTGAGTTACTCCAACACTTAGTGTCTTTTTTTCTCCAGTCCTTCTGTTTGAGAAGTGTCTGCTGTTGTACAGTCACTATTGTTTGAAGAATCACAGAATGATAGAAGGAGATATAAATATTTGGAGCACATCACTGCACATATGCAATGTCATGTGTCTTTTTTTAAGCCTGAGTGTACCTGACAAGCTATGAAGTTGGGTCTACAATTGAGTAGACTGCTATGCCCACTGGACTGCAATGTTAGAATTAGGCAACAGTTTCAAATGAATCCATGAGGCTGTTGAGTGTATGTCATGGTCAAGTGGAACAAAGGCATTTGCAGTTGCTGACTAAGTATTCCACTTAATCAGAAGGAGATTATTAACTTCCTTTATAAACTCACTGAGTAGCTCTGGTACCATGGGTTGTACTGCTCCTAAATTAGCTTTGGTACACTTGACTTCAAGTGTTCTTACATGGGATATTTAAGTAAAGTTTGTAAATGAGAAGAGCTACTTGTCGCAAGGGTATTCAGCCTTAGAATAATTCACAATGCAACAGCTGTTTGATGATGATGAATGAACATATAATTAAGATTTATTTTTCTGGAAAATTTCTTGTTGCAATTCCTGGCAGAGATTGAGAACTGACCCGAAACGTCACTCATTCCTTCCCTCCAGGGAGGCTGCCTGTCCCGCTGAGTTACTCCAGCATTTTGTGTCTACCTTTGAGAACTAACACAACCAGGGTCTGGCACTGTGAAGCAAAGATCCTATAGCTATAGGATCTTTGCTGTGAAGCGCAGCTCTATACAAGCAACTGCACCACTGTGCTGCTCCGTACTTTTGGATTAGCCTGTGTGTATGGTGAGAAGAGCATGATTGCCGTGAGCTCTGGGTGGGAGAGGTGTTAGGTGCCTGAGCATTGTATGGCTTGTGCAAGATTATCATCAAGGGCAGATACCTGGGGTTAAATATTATTTTTTTCCATGGAGGGTGTTAGATAGAGACAAATACTCATTGCAAGTTGCTTTGGTTGCAGAGACATGTTAGGTACAAGGAAGTGTCAGTCTCCAGTATGCAGAGCAAACAGTGAAATAAAGTCCATTAATCTTGCTATGAATTCAGGCGAAATATAATTGGGTTTTTAAACATCTCTGAACCTCCAACATTAAGAGAAGTTGTTCTGGTGAGCAAGCAGTGGTTGATCTGAGCAAAAGTGATCACAAACTTGTGACATTTTTGACTGTCAGAGGCAAGCATGATGTGGTAAAAACAACACTAACAAATACACTAACAATCTAATAAATAGGGAAACAAGGAACTGCAGATGTTGGTATTCCAAAGTAAAAAGCACAAAGTGCTGAAGTAACTTAGCTGGTCAGGCAATATCCCTGGAGAACATGGAAAGATCAAATGAGCACACAACGGTAGTGACTGGTGCTAAGATGCCAAAAAATGTGTACAGAATTGCTTTACCACACTGCATTTTGCCTTGGTGTTACCTGGACACATTTTAATGCTTAAATCTCCACCCTTTCCTGGATCTGTACTGTCACGTCGCCTATCCCACATCCAGTCCCCCCCGAACCCCCCCCCCCCCCCTCTCCCCAGCTCATTTTCATGAAAGCCTGCCCTGATTCAGGTGTTCAAAGAAACCATCACGGGCCCTTGAACCCGACCTTGCTTAAACTGACCTATCTGTAAATTAGCAAGTCGATGCATGAACAAAATAGTGAGTTCCTTTCCCCTTTTCACATGGATGCTCGGAGCTGGTGCTCATCAGCTGCTTCTGGTTGCTGTCAATGCTCCAACGGGGCCTCCAACAGAGAAGGCTGGCTTTTCATCGTCAATAGATTCAGCTCATGTTTTGTGCAAAGAACTGAAGGTTAAAATCCAGACAGAGGTCAGATGAACCGCAGCATGTGCCTGGGGTATTAGCAAGCAGTTAAGACTGGTACCAGAGGGGAGGGCAGCTCAAAGCATTATACATTCCCCTCTTCTGAATCAGAGCCCTGAGCTGATGGATATGAGATGGATTTAGTCTTATGAAGATCTTTTTTTTCAGAACATGTTATCGTGAATTTTCAGTACATGCAATCTACCAAAAATAAAGAAAGTTTTTGGCAGAAGGTGAGGCAGAGGATTTAGGGAGAGAATTTAGGATATCTGTACTGTTGATTGCATAGAAACAAAGATGAACAAAGGTAGTGAAGATAGAAGGAAAGGAATCGCATCATTCAGCTCATCATCATCTGATTCAGAGTAGTCGTTGAGCAATGGAAGTCTGGGCCACCTGCCTGGCTGCAAAGCAAGTTCCGGTCACAGTGGTGTGGTGAGGGTAATGGTCAGGGTAATGGTCAGGGTAATGGTCAGGGTAATGGTCAGGGTAGCATGGTGGTGTAGCGGTACAGTTGCAGCATTACAGCGCCAGAGACCCCGGTTCAATCCTGATCTCGGGTGCTGTCTGGATGGAGTTTTGTACGTTCTCCCTGTAACCTGCGTGGGTTTACTCCGGATGCTCCGGTTCCCTCCCACACTCCAAAGACGTACAGGTTTGTAGGTTAATTGGCTTGGTCTAATCATAATTGTCCCGAGTGTGTGTAGGATAGTGTTAGTGTACGGGGATCGCTGGTCGGCGCAGACTCGATGGGCTGAACGGCCTGTTTCCGCGCTGTATCTCTAAACTGGAAAACTAAAATCAAGCAGTCAGCATTATCTATTTGACACTCCCTTAATGCAACATAATTCCTGCAGGTCAGCTAGTCTAGATACCCTGTAATTTTCAGTGACCCTGTACCCAGTGCTACAGCCAAAAGCACATTAAGGCTTACATGAGCAGCAGAAACATTTGCTGCGGCTACTGCATAAGCCTCTCTCACCACTGTACTGTATAATTAATAAAGCATTTAGAAAATCTATCAGGGCTGAGAAAGAATATCAGGCCACTTGGCTACAGTACCAGGAGGTTGAGCAATGTAACATTAACAATACTGCAAAATATTTATGCTAGCCGATCACATTTCTTCTTAAGAAAAAGTCCGAAGAGGGGTCTCGACCCGAAACGTTACCTATTCCTTTTCTCCAGAGATGCTGCCTGACCTGCTGTGTTACTCCAGCACTTTGTGTCTATCTTTAGTGTAAACCAGCATCTGCAGTTCCTTCTTACACATTTGTTTGATTACGTTCTACATTCCACTTATCTAGGTTCATATTCACCATCAATCTGGATTGCTAATAGCTACAGAACCTGGCCTCGGGGTACTTTCCTGAAACTGCTGTTTCAAATGCTCTAATTACAATATTATAACCATGGACACACTTCAAACAATAACTAGAGAATACCATTTATTGCCACACGGGACCCTCTTACTTCCCACTCACTATTTCTTGTTGACATTATTCAATAGTTACTTTAGTCACCTTGTTGACTTTTACCTAATTCAACTACTCTAGTTTATCTTAAAATATTTCTGCTCAAGGTATTTTCCAACCTGCTTATTAACTCACCCATACCCTATATCCTGCTGGGTTTCTCCAACACAGTCTACTATTCTTATCCTCTGTAATAGGCTTAACTGTGTTATTTTCTATTTCCATCTCATTTCCAAGTTTTTCTTAATACTCTTAGCTCTTTGTTGTTAATGGGTTGACAGCATATTAAGTCAGAAATAACTTGTATCTGAAAATAACATTTACATTTACATTTTCTGATGTCATGCCCAGCTTATTAGAGTCATACAGCACGGATATGGGCCCTTCGGCCCAACTTGTCTATGCCGACCAAAATGCCCCATCTTATCTAGTCCCATTTACCCGCGTTTGGCCCATATTCCTCTAAACAGTTACAGGAAGTACACAAGCACTTTGCAACCAATGAAGTACTGTAGTTTGGAAGTTTGGTAACTTTTGTAAGAAAAACAAAAAAGTTGTATGGAAACAACAAACTACAAACAACAAGCTAACTTCCATTGTGTGGATTAAAAGATTTACAAGGATGTGGGGATGTGGCCAGGACTTCAGGGGCTGAGCTAGGGAGATGTTGGGCAGGCGGTTACCACAACAGCATTTAAAAGACATTTGGACAGGTACATGAATAGGAAAGGTTTAGAGGGATATGGGCCAAACGCGGGCAAATGGGACGAGATAAGATGGGGCACTTTGGTCGGCATAGACAAGTTGGGCCAAAGGGCCTATATCCCTGACTCTGTGACTCTAATAAACTGGGCATGACATGACATCAGAAATTTGAAATGTATGATGAAACCATTTACACCTGCCTGAGATACACGTGAAGCCTTGTCCCATTTCAAGGACCACATACACTCAAGTGCAGATACAATAGACTGTTTTTTTGCTCAAGATTCCTGCATCTGCAAAGTGCTGGAGGAACTCAGCCGGTCAAGCAACACCTGTGGAGTGAAAAGGACAGTCAGAGTTTCAGGGCAGAACTTTCTTCAGTCTGTCCTTTCCCCTCCACAGATGATGCCTGGTCTGCTGAACACCTCCAGAAAATTGTTGTTTACATTACATTGGACTATTTTCATGTCTAGTAAGTGTACGTAAAGCTTGGAATCCTGATAAAGTGACTGGAGTCAAGTCCTGCAGGTGAGGGAAGCTAACATCAATGCTTCTAACAAATGCTGGTGGATTAGCAAAGATGCATTGGGCATCTCCATTAGATCTTCTAAACAATGGATTCATTCAAATGGATCAACCATACTGAACTGCCACTGACGATCAGGTCAACGATTTCTCATGCCGCTATAGGTTTGCAGAATTGAGACAGTGAAGCCAAATAGCAAATCAGATACTATGTGAATTTAAGGAGTATTTGTAAGTGGTTTCCATGTGCCTGCTATCTTTGACCTTGCTGGTAATTACTGCTGATGGAGGAGTGGTTGGTGAAGTCTGGATGAATTGCTGGATGGCAAATATTGTAGCCATCACTGGCAGATTGACTGAATGCTTATGAAATCATATTATGGCATGTTAGGAGTTGTGGGTGGGGTTTCATCAAGCAGTATTAGTTGTTGTTGCGTTTCTGAGTGCTGTCAGACCTGTATGAATCCAGGCACGGGCAGTGTGTTCCATCCTATATCTGACTTGAGTCATAGAGAGTGACACAGTGTGGAAACAGGCCCTTCGGCCCAACTTGCCCATACCGGCCAACATGTCCCAGCTACACTCGTCCCACCTGCCTGCGTTTGTTCCATATCCCTCCAATCATGGACCTGTCTAACTGAGTTTTGAAGATCTCAGGTGATGATTCACTTGCAACATGCTACTGGGCTTCTCTTTTGATTTTGTAATAAGGTATTTGTGGCTGGTTTTGTTACGTTTCTGATCAGAATTTTTCCCCAGACCCAGACAGTTGATGCTGGGCTGCAGTATTGCTTTGAATGATAGATTCTTGTTGGAGATGGCCATTAACTGGTGCTTACCAGTCCATACTTGAACATTGTCCAGGCGTTACTGCACTCAGGTACAGTAATTTCATTTAAAAAATAGACAGAGTGCTGGAGTAACTCAGCAGGTCAGGCAGCATCTGTGGAGAACATGGATAGGTGACGTTTCACAGAGTGTGGAGTAACTCAGCGGGTCAGGCAGCATCTGTGGAGAACATGGATAGGTGACGTTTCACAGAGTGCTGGAGTAACTCAGCGGGTCAGGCAGCATCTGTGGAGAACATGGATAGGTGACGTTTCACAGAGTGCTGGAGTAACTCAGCGGGTCAGGCAGCATCTGTGGAGAACATGGATAGGTGACGTTTCACAGAGTGCTGGAGTAACTCAGCGGGTCAGGCAGCATCTGTGGAGAACATGGATAAGTGACGTTTCAGGTCAGGTCTCTTCGTCAGACAAATTTCAGTCCAAAGAAGAGTCCCAACCCAAAATGTCATCTATACATGTTCCCCAGGAATGCTGCCTGACCCACTGAGTTACTCCAGCATTTTGTCATTGCTTTGAAAACCACCATCTGCAGTTCATTGTTTGTACAGCTATTTCATTACCCAAGTTGCGAAAGGGTAAAAACTGGTGAAAGACCTGTTTGGAACCTGTCACTATGGATGACTAATATCAGGAGTAGACAGAGTCTTGTAGAAAAGGTAAAATGAGTCATTTACAAAGGATTGGGCAGTGCAAGACAAGGGACTAAATCTCTATTATTAACTTCCTTCATTATGGATTTGGCTTTTTATGGCATGATTAAGGAGCTTGGCATAGAAATTAGTTCAAACCACTCTGGTCAGAGGGTGGGGTACCAGTACATGCCAAAGTCGTATATAATTTGTCTTAGTTCAGTATAGCAAAATATTATGCATTTTTCTGGGTTTTACAATAAAAATCTCTAATTTTAAATTAGATTATTCTTCTCCTTAGCAAATTTATTTTCTTCCCTTTGGAAAGGGGCAAAATTCCTCTACATTGAGATTTAAATCCCATGGTTTTTACTCACAGAACAACTTGCCTTTGCAACTGCTTAAACCCTCAAAACTGTGCTATTCAAAGGGACAATACCCAAACCAGGTTATTAAACCTGGCTCGGACAAAACTCTGATTATTAGCAACCACTTTCTGTTATTTGCACTACCAGTTTATTTATTCAGGTGTGTATATATTTATATCATGGTATATGGACACATTTATCTGTTTTATAGTAAATGCCTACTATTTTCTGTGTGCTTAAGCAAAGCAAGAATTTCATTGTCCTATACAGGGACACATGACAATAAACTCACTTGAACTTGAACTTGTACAAACTGCAACTTCGAACATCATTTCTTGGGTACATGAACTGCTTTGCCTATGGGAGCCACAGGTCATGGTCCTGCTCAAACTCAGTCTCCCAGCCTGGGATTCATTGCAGTCTGTTGGACATCTATGCCTCATCTTTGTTTGTTGCTCACTGCTACATTAATGAGCTCACTCAAATACAACTTGACAGGGAGAAGCTGTTCACCCATCTTCTCCTTCAGCCAGGAGCAGGTAGAGGAGGCTTCCCCAATGTACAGGCATTTGCGAGTGTGAGGGCTTTACGATACGATAGAACTTTATTTATCCCAGGAGGGAAATTGATCTGCCAACAGTCATGAAAAGACAAGATACATGAAACATGAAATTAATGTGACAAGTGGAAAGGATTGAGGAGGTGCAAAGATTTGGGAGGGGGGGATTAGGTTAGTTAATCTAGTGAGGTAGGATTCTGAAGAATTTGCCAAGGCTGGAGAATTAAGGTTGGGGTGGGGAGAAGGAGAAACCTGGCACAACTGCTGTTGCGTTGGAAGAGGATTTATTTAATTAAGTGTATAAATTGAGACCTGAATAGTTTGAACAGGAAGGAGTCATTTTTCATGGCATAGGAATTCATGATTAGCATAAAAGATTAAAGGGGGCATCTGGAATTCACAGATTGAATTAGAAACCCTCATAGCATTTAAAGTACCCAGAAGAACAGTTGGAACATTGAACAGGAACTTGCCCGTCAGCTCATAATGTCTGTGTCAAACATGCTGCAAAGTTAAACTGATCTCATGTACATGATCCATATCCCTCCATTCCTTGCACTTTCAGATGCCTATCTAAAAGCCTCTGAAAAGTCGCTCTCTGCATCCACCAGTATCTGATGTATTCTAATCTACAAAGCCATAAACTTAGGGATGAGGCTCAAACACTCAAATGGCAGCTTCTTGGGCTACGGAATTTCAATACTTTTATGATTGCTCCAGACCAGTACCAGGAATAGAATTCATTCAGAGATTTCATCCTTCAATTAAGAAGCTTCTTTAAATACTTTACTGATTCAGGTAACGACCCTGAGGCAATCTATAACTTGGGTTTTTTTAAATAGCGAACATTCCTCTCTCAACCAACACACTCTGTGCAATGATGACTCATTTTGTTCCATTTATAGAAATACCATAATTGCAACAGCATTCTGCAATTGAAGTATTGGCTTAAGACAATTGAATATTTTAATATGACTTATTAGATACTTTTCATTAACCACAAAGTAAAGACTTTCCAGTTGGCGAGAAAATGGGTGTGACATATGACTTATGGAGGGTGAATAATCTATCAATTTCCCATGTAATATCACATTTTCATGGGTTACAGTTCATTGAACTGAAATCAGGTCCTAATGATGCATTTGGACACTAGTTGTAAATGCCACTGGTGTGTTCCATTAATTAATTAACTGCATACAACACAAGCTCAAGGAGCCATTTTGCGTGACAAAAAAAATACAGCACTGGAACAGGCCATTCGGCTCAAACGTTCAGGCCAAACAAGATGCCGTTAAACTAAACTCTGCCTGTATGTGTGGCATGTTTGAAAAAGCTTCTGGTAAGATTCGTAGTAGTGTTTAGTTAATTTGTTGATGACACTCAAATTGATTGTATAGTAAACAGTCAAGAAGGTTATCTAAGAATACTACAGGATTTTGATCAATTGGGTCGATGGGAAGAGGAATGGACGATGGAGATTAATTCAGATAAATGCGATGTTTATAATGTCATAGGGTCACATAGCGTGGAAACTCACCCTTCGGCCCAAGCCACCCATGCCGACCAAGATACCCACCTATGTTACTTGTGCAATGATACTCCATTATTCCGTAAACCTTTCCTCCATTATAGCAGACAATCATCAATAATGGACACTATGACAAGGGTTTACTGTACAGGCCAGAGGTTTACCAAGTTTAAGCTCCCTTCATTTCTTCAGTAATCTTTCTTTATTAATATTTATTATTTTTAACTTTCTGATCCTCATTAAACATCTGGCTTATCACAATTCCCAGTATATTCTTAGCATCTTCGACTGTGAAGATAGGAACAAAGTATTTGTTTTATATCTTGCCCAGAATTCTAACTCCTATTGTTTAGTGATTAGCAATGTTCCAATAACCTCCACATTTAGTCAAAGCATCCCCATCACATTGTGTCAATAGTCCACAGTGATAGAACATAGACATAGGATAGTACAGCACAGGAACTTCAGCCCACAATGCTTGTGCCAAACATGATGCCAAGTTAAACTGATCTCATCTGCCTGTACATGATCCATAACCCTTATTTCCTGCACTTACATATACCTATCTGAAAGCTTCTTAAAAGCCACCACATCCACCACCACCTCTGGCAAAGCATTCCAGGCCTCCACTACTCTCTGTGTAAAAAAAATTGCCCCGCACATCTGCATTAAACTTTCCCCTTCTCATCTTATAGCTCATCTCACCTCTAGTGTTGGACATTTCCACCCTGGGAAAAGGGTTCTGACTTGTCTATCCTATCTACGTCTCCCATAATTGTATAAACGTCTATCAAATCTACCGTCAACCTCCAATGTTCCAGAGAAAACAATCCAAGTCTATCCAACCCTGTAGCTGAAATCCTCTAATCCAGGCAACATTCAGGTAAACCTCATCAGCACCAAAGCCTCCACATCTTTCCAGTAATGGGCGACCAGACCTGCGTGAAATACGCCAAATGCAGCCCCAACCAAACACTAAAGTCCTATAGAGCTGCATATAGTCTCTCTGTTCACCGTGTTGGGAGGAATTTGATATTTCCCTTTGCTAAAGAATGTTTTGTTGCTCAATCACAGGGCAGTACCTGTATTAGTCACACTGATTCTGTAGCATTTTCCTGTTTCACATGCTGAGCTGAAACAATGAAACACCACCTCCCCTATTCATGGAAACAACAAGCAGGGCAATCATATCAGTATTTAAGGGAAGGGCTTTATGGATTGTAAACACGAATACATAATTTTATACAACGCCCAGCAACAAATAGTTGAGTGGCTTATTAGTCTGTTTTATGCTTCAGTGGAAAATATAAATATTAACCTTTCCCATTAATATCAATGAATTATGTATAGGTCTGCCGGCATTTTTCATCCACTTCCTTACAGCATAGTCCCTTCTGCCAATAGTACATAAAGTATACATGCAATTAACAAAAAATACTTAAAAGGAAATTTGTGGTAGTTTACTGAACTTCAGTGAGTGTGATCTATTTATTGATATGCATCTCATTGTTGTAATACAAAGATCCTCAAAAAGATTTCACCAATATTTATCACATATCATTAAAGCAATTCTATACATTGCCATTGATTATGCAAATTGTACATTGATGGTTATGGTAGGATTCTGTAAACTAGCTATCCTGGTATTTCTGAAACCAATGGTAACTGCCAAACAATGACATGCAGGTTACTTCTAAAGCTAAAACACTCAATGCCCATGGACATTTGTTGTAATTATGACATGGTCTATGATTGGCAGTGTGGACTTTGATCCTTATTGCAATGCTATTGCGGTCTAAATGCATTAGTGATGCAGCAAGTTTATTGAAGAGCATATCATATTGCTGATGAGATAAATACTGCGTTATTTGCAAATACTGGAACAAGGGGGCACCTCAGCAAACGTGAAGTCTGGAGTCAGCCTGTATTCAGCTGCTGATCTGATCTGCATGCACTTTGAGACAACTGTTTTTATGCTCCCAATGGGAACTCAGTTTCTGGGAGTATTTTCTATGCGAATGATGTATGATATGGTTAAATCTGATATGGATATTTCAAGAACCTAGTCGTATTCTGTAGCAAAGTATGACATCTAACCTACATTATTTTTTTCCACAGCAAAAATCTGCAGATGCTGTAAATTAGAAATAATAAATGCATACCTGGTGGCTTTAAAACCCAGCAGTCAGGCAGCATTATTGGAGGGAGAAACCTCTAATGTTTATGGCTGATGACTCATTATTATCACAATTGGGAAACCAAGATTTCTGTCCAAGCCAGTCCCATTTGGCTACATTAGACCCAAATCCCTCTATTCATGTACCTGTACAATGTCTTTTAGACACTGTAATCGTACCGACGTGAAGCTTCTTCAAGCAGCTAGTTCCATGTACCCACCACTCTCATTTTTAAAATTCTGCTCCTCAGATCCATTTGAAATTTCCCCTCTTAACATAACTCCATTCCCTCTAGTTGCAGACTCCCTTACATTGGGGAAAAGGCCATGACCATCAGCTAATTTTTACACACCTTTGTAAGATCGCCTCTCAGCCTTCTATGCTCTCGGTAAAAAATACCAGCCTATCCATGTTCTCCTTACAACTCAATCCCCCCAGTTACAGTAACTTCCTCTAGCTTACTGACGTCCTCCTCATAGCTGAGTGATAAGACTGAGCACAATGCTCCAAGTGTGGTTTCACCAATGACTGTACACTTACAGTGTAACATCCCAACCCCTGTACTCGCTGCTCTGACCGATGAAGGCAAATGGGGCAAATAGTCTCTTCATTTATCTGTGTCACCGCATCCAGGGAACTAATGTACCTGTACTCCTAGATCTCTCTGTCCCACAACATTTTCCAGGAACTTGACTGTGCAAGTCTTGCTGTGGTTTAGCTTGCCAAAATGCAACACCTCACATTTGTTAAAGTTAAATTCTATCTGCCACATTTCATCTAGATCCTGTTGTAATCTTAGATAACCTTTGTGAGTGTCCACTTAGATAACTTTCTTCAGTGGCTACTGACATCAAATGTTGATGTCATGGGGAAACTTAACTAACCACATTAACAATATTGTCCATATCGTTAATATAGATGACAAACAGTGGCCCCAGCACCAACACCTATGCTACTCCATGTGTCGTAGGTCTCCAATTTTAATAACAACCCTCCACTACCAACCCTTGTCTCCTTCTACCAAGACAATTTTATACCCAGTTGGCTATTTCACCTTCGATCTCCTGTGATTTACCCAGGCAGAATACACTCCATAAAATACATGTTATGTATTACAGAGTGCTGCACTATCTGAGATTCAGTCTTTAGATGAGATATTAAGCTTTGTCCTGTGTTCGCTCAAGAATACATAAAATATATAGACATGCTTGAGGAGCAAGGGAGGTTCTTGCGTGGTGTTCCTGCTAATAATTACTCTGCATTCAAAATCACAATGAACCTTTCTGTCACAAACATCATTGCTGTGCATAAATTGACTGCCAAATGTCCCTGTAATACAACTGGACTCTTTGGCAGTCACGAAAGCTCAATGTAAATGCAAAATCATTCGTTACAGAGTGATGCTGTCATATCCTAATAGCAACCAACCTCAGAGAAACTGACTGCTATTGGGAAAACATTGTGAATAACCAAGGAGTAGGAAGCACTTATCCTTTCCCCTTCAACACATAGACCAAATCGAACATCCAAGTTCTAATGCCCTGCACGGGAGGTATCCCAGTGGCTGAGTTTGTGGAGAGGTGCTCTCCACCAAAAAGCAAATGGATTTGCACCAGCATAATATCTTTGATCTGGATGTGGAGAGGATATTTCCAGTAATGGGAACAGAGGGCAGTCACAGAATAAAAGGAATAAAAGGATTGCCACAGATGGCTGTGGAGGCCAAAACATTTGGGTATTTTCAAAGCAGAGATTGATGGGATCTTAATTAGTTTAGTTTATTGTCATGTGTAACGAGGTAAAGTGAAAAGCTTTTTTTTGTGTCGTGTGCTACCGAGCCAGCTGAAAGACTATACATTATTACAATGGAGCTGCCCACAGTGTACCGATACAGGTTAAAATGAGTAATGTTCTGTGCAAGATAAAGTCCAGTCAAGTTTAATTAAAGATAGGCCAAGGGTCTCCAATGAGGTCAATGGTAACTCAGGACCACTTTCTTTGGTGACAGTCTGAAGAAGGGTCTCAACCCGAAATGTCACCCATTCCTTCTTCCCAGAGATGCTGCCTGTCTCGCTGAGTTACTCCAGCATTTTGTGTCTATCTTCGATTTGAACCAGCATCTGCAGTTCTTTCCTATACATCGTTGGTGATAGCATGGTTCAGTCGCCTGACAACAGCTGGGAAGAAACTATCCCTGAATCTGGAGGTATGCCTCATAGGCTACGGGGAAATGGCAGGAGAATTGGTTTGAAAGGGAAATATAGATCAGCCACGATCAAATGGCCTAATTCTG
Organism: Amblyraja radiata; assembly: GCF_010909765.2. Taxonomy (NCBI): domain Eukaryota; kingdom Metazoa; phylum Chordata; class Chondrichthyes; order Rajiformes; family Rajidae; genus Amblyraja; species Amblyraja radiata. Next base: position 1,346,148 of record NC_045990.1, read on the forward strand.
CTCCTATAACACGGTCTTATAGATAGATGAATGGAACTTCTATCCCAGTACACTTCTGGAAGCAGAGGGCGACACCTGGAATCCCAAAGTTATGACTATTGCAAACTGTATGAAATGGACAGCAATGTGGCCACCTTTTCTGGATATTGATTTCTCTGTGGAAAGAGCCTTCTACGTTCTGTCAGGAGGAATTAATTCCCAGGGAGTGAAAGCGGTAGCCATAAGATGCCAGAAGAAATGAGAATCAGATTTGGTGTGAAGCATCAAATATAGATTTTGCCTCCATTCCCTACTTCAATCTGAATTCAAACAGGAAATGCATTACTCCAATTTAATTTGCTTAGTGTGTACCTGTGAATATGTGGATTATTGTGAAGTACATGACCTACCTATGTTAAGCTCTCTTGAAATAGATCTGTGACTTACCTGTGATGGGGACTCCCATTTCTGTAAGAATTCCTCTCTTGCTTTCTCTAAGTAATCTTTCACTGCAATAAAAGAACAAAAATATTTCACTTTGTTCAAATGTCATAATCGCACAGCTGCTGGCCTTCAGGATCAATAATTTAAGAGCAGATTCTAATAAATCAGATTGATAATTACAAGGAATTGGCAGAATATTTTTTTGTTAAGAACCCACATATAGTCTTAGTCCCAGATTGAATTAATGTGGCTCTGGCAAAGAATGACTTAAAACAACCAAATACAGATCACTGTTGGTGAACCATAAGAAAAGTGGCAGACTATGGTAATAATTCAATGCATTGACCGAGTAGTTATATTTCCCCAAGTAAATTGCACCAATGGATTAAAGCAACAGCTTGGAATATGAATAATAATCTTCACCCTTTGTGCTATTCTGGAACAGATCAAACTACAGAAGCACTCATGCCCCCTGGTTGAACATGGTTGCACATGCAACAGTTTTGGCACCAGTTTGTAGGATCCTGCCATGACAATATTTAAAGTATGGAGATACTGTATGGAAACAGGCTCATCAGCCCACCGAGTCCACTTCGACCATCGATCACCCATTCACATAGTTCTATGATAAATAAACACAAAGTGCTGGAGTAACTCAGCGGCTCAGGCAGCATCTCTGGAGAAAAAGTAAGGGTGACGTTTCAGGTCGGAACCCTTCTTCACACTGGTTCTATGTTACACACTAGAGGGAATTTACAGAGTCCTATTGATCCATGGACACTCAGACCTTTGGGATGTGGGAGGAAACCGGATCACCCAGAGGAAACCCATGTGGTCACAGGGAGAATGTGTAAAGTCCGTACAGACAGCACCCAAGGTCAGGATCAAACCTGGGTCTCTGACGTTGTGAGGCAGCAGCTCTGGTAGCTGCACCATTGAGTGGTGACATTCTGGGAGCTGGCTTCTCCTTTAATTGCCTATTACCATTCATGGCTTGATCTGGCAGTAATGCAGGGCTTTGACCTGATCTGTTGGGTGTGCAATTCCTTGGCTCTGGCTTTTGAATGACACCAACGACACCAATGCATCACCGGTTCCTCACTCCCCTCCATTGAGTCTGTCCAAAGCAAGCGATGTCTGCGAAGGGTGCTCACATCGTCAAGAACTGCTCTCACCCCAACCACAGACAGTTTACCCTCCTACCATCCGGGAGGCGCTACAGGTCTCTCCATTGCCGGACCAGCAGGTCCAGGAACAGCTTCTTCCCTGCGGCTGTAACATTACTCAACACTGTACCTCAGTGATTGCCAATTCCCCCCCCCCCCCGGACACTCCTCCACCAGAAAACAAAATTGCACTACGACGACTGTATGCACGTAAATATATTTATTTATTGCTCATATTCTTTGTCGCTCTTCTAGGGAGATGCTAACAGCAATTCGTTGTCTCTGTACTGTACACTGCACAATGACAATAAAGTTTGAATCTGAATCTGAATCTGACTTGTCACACATATGATCTTTTGTTGCAGCTACACCAATATCATAGTTGAGACCTAGTTAAGTGCTGGATCGTGTGAACAAGTTGTGAAGAAGTGTCTCCAATTATTCTTACCAATTACTACAGATGCACCAAAGAAAGCATCTTATTTGGATTCAGAACAGCTTCGTTTGGTAAACTGCTTTTCCCAAGATGGCGAGAAATTGCAGAGTTTGGTGAACTCTGCCCAGCCCATAAACCAAGCCAGTACTCTTTCCATCAACTCCATCAATATTTCACACTACCTTGGGAAAACAGACAACATAATCAAGGACCACTCACACCCAGAGGTCATTCTCTTTTCTCCCTTCTCCTGTTGGGCAAAGATTACAAAAGCTTGAAAGCATGTACCAACAGCTTCAAGAGAGCCTCTTCACCACTGTAATCACACTCTTCAATGAACCACTCAGATGCCAAGAATGAATTCCTGATCTTCCAATCTACCTTGTAGTGACTTTTGCATTTGTTTTCATTTGCACTTCTGTGTGGTTGCAAACCTAAATACTCTATCTTCTCTTTTTTGCCTGGACAGCATGCAAAACATGTATCTCAGTGCTCTTTAACTATAATAAACCAATATCAAAACCAATACCAGACTACCTGCCTAATCTTGGATAATATGCACAAATATTCTCATTTTTAGAACAGGTTATATCTCCAACGCTCATTGGTCCATACTTAAGCTGATAATATTTTTGTTCCCAAATCAGATGGTGATTAGTTCAAGTCCCGTTAATTTTTGAACCTAGATGGTACAACAGTGAGATGTAGTTGTTTTGTCAGATACCTTGATGAGATTACTTTTCCAAACCTCTGACTTAGTTGCTAATAAAAACCACAGTCAAATATTTAAATGTTGGTGAGTAGGGAACAAACTGAGCTGTCAAGAAAGCAGGCACAACATTGGAAATCTACAATCAAGGCATCCAGCAGGATCTATCAATGACGACTTATTTATTCCCACCATAAGCTTTCATTGAATTTGAAAACTCAAATTCTCAGCATCCAAACCTTTAGGAGATACCACTACTTAGACACTGTTACTGCCAAAGGAATTAACAAGGGGGGTGCTGTTTTGTCTAGCACTAGAGACTCACATGAGGGACTTGTGTGTCAGTACAAAGGGTCGGCCATTGGGAATTGGTTGAAAATAGTTTTTAATGCCAAAGTTGTAAATATTTGAGATTCCCTACTCTAGGACAGTTGATGTCTGTTGATTCTCAGTAATCGAGGAATTGGCTGAGATTGATAGACATGGACAGAAAGGGAGTCAGATGATCAGGGGGTGTGGCACCAATGTGGACTTTAGGCACAAGATCATTAATGATTTTATGCATGCAAGAAAGAAGATTCATGAGTATTAAATCCCACCCTTACTTCAATCCTTAATTTAATGTTGTCCTCCACCCAATAGTTAGTGTTAACTTTCTTCCAAGAGCCACAGGTACTGCTAGATTATAGCCACATCAGGTTTCGTAAAACAACAAACACTTCTTCAATGTGACGGTTCTGAAGAACCCTTCCAGTCTGAAGAAGGGTTTCGGCCCGAAACGTCGCCTATTTCCTTCGCTCCATAGATGCTGCTGCACCCGCTTAGTTTCCCCAGCAATTTTGTGTAACACTTCTTCAATACCACGCATCACAGAATAGAATGAATAAACGTCATTTGTATAGCACCTTTAAAGTATGAAGTATGTAGAAATACACAAATAATCACATCTCCCTCCACTGCTGCAGAACTAAGATGCAGCAGGAGTGGGATTGAATATGCAGGCTAGGAAGAGAATATTTCCTCTATTGCAGATGGTCTTCTAAAGCAGCAGCTTTTGAGCAGTGTGCAATGTGTATTCAGTAAAGCAAGAGGGGTCACACGGTGACAACTATGGCAAATCACTAGAGAGGTCATTGCACATCTAAAATTAGAACACTTGAACTGAAATGCATCCAAAAGCTTTGACTCAGTAAACAGTTCCCAGCACACAGTGACAGAAGACATTAAAAGTCTACAGATCTCACAACACCCACTCGGGAATTAACACAAACCTGGGAAAGCAGCCAGCACAATGATTGCAAGCAGCATTGTGTTCATTAAATAGGCCAGTCATGTACTTTCAAGGAAAAGCAAGCGCATCGCACATTTTCAGGGTAAGCTGATATTTGGGTACAAAGAAAATATTCCCATTCTACTTCCCAGAAATACACCTCCCTTCAGTATATTGAAGTCAGGACTATCCAAGGAAGCAAGTTCCTCAAATCAGGTAGTGATGCTGGGGCTTACATTGTGCACAAGATTTCCAATTAGCTAACAGATTTCATATGTTGTAAGTCTTTGGCAACATAAAAAGGGCAACACTTATGGGTGGGCGGAATGGGATGGGAACCAAAAGGGAGAGAAATCCAAAGAGGGTGGATGATTTTGTAAGATGAAGGGATCTGGGTAGATGGTTTTAGCTGAATGGGTGAGCACAAATGATATAGAAGAGGAGTGAGAGAAATAAAGAGTTGGTGGGAGAGAGCAGACCTGATTCGTGGACCACGAGTTGAGCAATTTGAGGGGAAATCTCATTGAAACCTACGTATAATGAAAGGCCAAGGCAGGACGGACGTGGAAAAGATGTTTCCCATGATGGAAAAGTCTAGAACTAGAGGGCACAGCCACAGAATAAAAGGATGTCCCTTGAAAATGGAGATGAAAAGGAATTTCTTTAGCCAGAATGTGGTGAAGCTGTGGAATTCATTGCCACAGACGGCAGTGTCATTCATGAACTATCTTTCACTCCAGTTCACTCAATGTGATTGTCATACTTTTTGATTGAAAGATATGGCAATGGAAATAAGCCCTGTGGCTCACAGAGACCATGCTGACCATCGACTGCCTGTTCACAGCAGTTCTATGTTAGTTCACTTCCACACACACTCCCTACACATCGGAGGCGATTTGCAGACGTCAATTGACATATAAACCCACGCGCCTTTGAGAGATGTGGGAGAAAATCGCAGCACCCGGAGGAAACCCATGTGGTCACAGAAAGAACATGCAAACTCCACACAGACAGCACCCGAGGTCAGAATTAAACCAGGGTCTCTGGTACTGTGAAGCAGCAGATCTATTACCTGTTATACCACAACTTAATGATTGATATGGGCGGAAGATTGCAACCTTCATGTGGTCTGCCCAGTTTCGACCAATGCAATCAAATCGACGTGCACAAACGGAAGATCAAATAGAACAAGTTGTCCAACAACTTTAGGCTGTGCACACCACACAAAAGAAGAAGAAGTAGATGATTGATATAAACAATGTTTAGGGCATGGATTATTCTATCTTGAGAAGAATTTCATTTTATATTTCATTTGATTCTCCTTTCTACAGTGAGTTTACTTTTTTGTTTCCAGTCCTATGAAACGGGAAGTAAAAGCATTCCCCGTGCTACCACTGAAGGTGGAGCCATGCTGTTGGGTACTGCTCTACAAACATTGCATAACTTATCTTTTTTTTAATAGTTAAGCCACAGGAGAAAGTGATGGCTGTGCTACAGAGCAGAAGATAGTCACAAAACAGCAAGGACCGGGGATTATGGAGATTCAACCACAATTGAACTTCTCTGCTCACTCCCCTGAGACACCTCCCAGAAGCAAATCCTAGCCCCATTTTGATGTTTCTACAAAGCACTTTGTGAAATTTCCTGGCCCTCCCATTTTCAACTGCAAATATGCATGAAATAGATATATCAGCTGCTGTTATAAACACTGAGTACACATCGCAAGACAATTCTGGCATTGCTGCAAGCTGGCAGTCAACAGCACTAGCAAGGCACTACGTGCAATTTAAATGCAACCTTACTGGGAAGGCATTCACCAGAGAACATGGGACTGAGGTACCTGGTTAGAGGGAAAATGTACAGAATGAAAAGGCAGCATCTTTATTAATTCTGGTCGTAAAAGATGATGACAGTTTAGTTTAGTTTAGTTAATTATTGTCACGTGTACCGAGGTACAGTGAAAAGCTTTTGTTTGCGTGCTATCCAGTCAAAGAAAACACCATACATGAATACAATCAAGCCGTCCACAGTGCACAGAAAATGGGTAAAGGTATAACATTGAAGTGCGAGAAAGTCCGATTAAAGATAGCTCAAAGGTCTCCCATGAGGTTGGTGGGAGGTCAGGGCTGCACTCGAGCTGATAAGAGGACCATTCAGTTGCCTGATAACATCTGAATGGGCCGGTCATGCGAGTGTCAATGTTAAGGCTGAAACATTAACACCTATTATATATTTCATATTTCCTTACAACATGGCGATCATTTAGCCCATCAATTTTATACTGTGGCTCACAGAGGAATCTCATTCCCCTGCCTATTTTCCCTGCAACCCATTCTATCCATATTCTGTCAAATCTACTGTTTTTGGGAGGCGGAAATCAGAATACCCAGAGAAAACCCGGGAGAATGTGCAAATTCCATACCGACAGCACCAAGGGCCAGGGTTGAATCAAGGTAGCTGGTGCCAAATAGCGCCTTAGGACTGTGCGACCCTACATTCAGCCAGAGAGACCAAAGGGATGATCAGTCTTGGCTGACTTGAGACCCCATCATCACAGAATCCCATCATCAGCCAATTCGATTTATTCCAAGTGGTACCAAGAGATTGTTGAGGACACTGCATACAGCATGACTACAGACAGGATAATCAGATCTGAAGACCTGGATTCCATAACCAGATAAGCCCCCGTACAGTTATGGTTACAGTTATAACACTGGCATGTATATGACAAGTTGAAAACGGCTTTGGGCGGAACATTTTGCTTTGTGGTATAACCGTATCTATCACTAGTTTCTGATTTCTGCCATCTCACGACCCATTGTATATCTCAGAAAGCTCCAGATCATCATACATCTCAGATGATTTCTGTTATTTCCATGGTGCCAGAACCCTAGAAACCACCACATGATTCAGTTATATCTGACTAAACTGGTATGGACGTTGAATTCTCCAATTCTAGGTAACTTATATAAACTCCTCCCTCTTGGACTCACTCCATCTCTAGCCAACACTGAATTACTGGTACATAGGAGGTATACTGCATGGAAATGGGCCCTTCGGCCCAACCTATCCGTGGTGACCATGTTGCCTTACCAAGCTAGTCCCACTTGCCCATCTCGCGCCAAACCTTTCTTATCCATGTAAAACTTCAGCATCCATTACTCATTTTTGGACAGCCTGAAACCAGGGATGATATGATGTAAATACAAGGTTCTCTTCCCTGGGCCTTAATGTCACTATGTGCATGTGCAATTGGACTGAAGCAAAACAAGCTCTTACATGGCACTAGCTGCAATGGAGCAACATGCAGAGCACCAACTGCAACAGAGCGACATGCATGGCATTGTAGCCCTTCTTGATGATTCCTGACATGAGTTCCTGCAGCTGTTTGGCAAGGCATACAGTTAACCAAAAAATACATTTGCAATACCAAACTGAAAGATTCACAAGCTCATGAAACTCTCCCAGTAAATGTAGTTATAACATTCTTGGATCCCAACACTATAATGTTGAGAATTGATTGCACTAGAAAGGCGATATTAAAAAGATTATTAAAGAAAGGGCATAAATATTTTACACCGTGGGAAATCAAGACAGAAGTACTCAGTCAATGAAGTTTATAGTTGAGCAACAATGATCTAAGAGGAACTAGTATGATGGTTGGTTATGATTTTAATAAACCAATGGGTGTTTATGACATTAAAAGAGATAAATAATTATCTTGCAAAACTTGAACATTCAATGTTCAGTGAAGAAGATTACAATGTGTAGAAAGGAACTGCAGATGCTGGTTTAAACCGAAGATAGACACAAAATGCTGCATTATAACTCAGTGAGACAGGCAGCATCTCGGGAGAGAAGGAATAGGTGACGTTTCGGGTCGAGACCCTTCTTCAGACTGACCTTCGTCAGAAGATTATATTAATCTCCTTTGTCCTATTTTAAAGGTGCAATCCAAATTATCTGTACAAATACATATTACAAGAGAGAGCTTCTTTATGCTGAAGCTCTCCAAAAATGAACAACTTATTTTTGTTTTGGCAATGAGTAATTTTAGTAACAACATGGTTGCCGATGCCCTGCGGACTTGTTTTTCTATTTCTCATGTACGTAACTTGACCATTTGCAATGCTCTCCCATTGTTCTGGACTATTCCACAAGTAATGCAGGACCGTTTCAAGCTTAAAGAAGTGGATACACAGAATATTTGTAAAAACCCAACCAGAAGCTGAATGTTCAATTTACTAGTTCTAGAAAATCAAATAAAAAAAGTTTATGATAATCTGAATCCGTTATCAAGTGCCAGATTAATTCCCCTAGTAGTCCCCGAAACAGTCCTCTACTTGAATCTAGCCTGATATTTCACAGTACTTAGTTAGGGAGCATATAATCCGGTATGTCATCTTATTTTTAACATGCTGTAAAAAGCAAGATGCCGCTGTTTCATTTGTGTATAGTTGCGATCTTCCCAGCTTAATGGCATCCCTCCTGTAGCAGGGTGACCAAAACTGAAACTCGCCAACATCTTGTACAACCATAACATAAGATCCAATCTTTCATGTGCTTCTTTGACAACCTGCACTTATGCTTTGTTCAACAGTGTCAGAACAGATGACCAAATTGTAGCGGTTTCTGGGAGCTTGCTAGGCACAAGTTAGCTGCACCATTTCATTCACAACTGAAAAGGAAGCTGCCCGCCCAAACACAAATAGATTGTGTGGCAACTGAGACTTGCCCACATAAAAGAAAGTTTGCAATTCAAAATAATTGAATATATCATGTTCCTAGAGCCAACTCGAGAGTCGTATCACATTGTAAGTACAAATTATTTTTTCTTTGTTATCATCTTGGAGCAGCACAACTAGATGATAGAAAATAGAATTCTTGTGGAATGCAGCAGAGGAATAGAGCAACTAACAGCAAATAATGGCTTCAACGTTAGAAGGCAAAAACACCGCATTTCTGTATTCAGACGATGCGCACGGTATCACTCAACAGGAACATTCAACAAACTGACAAGTCAACAGGGAAGGTACAAGTGTGGGAGGGATAACATTATTTATTAAAATGATGATACCAGCACAGAGGATATAACTGATAAGACAGTCCCCAAACAGGCTGGAGCTCTTCTAAATAGAAACAAGGAAAACAGTGGGATTTAAATTTATAAAAGGTTTTGCTCATAAATATTGAAAGAATATACGATTCCACACGGGAAAATCCAAAATGAAGTGTTTGAAATACAAGACAGTCAATACTAAATCTAAAGTGGAATTTGGAAAAACTTCACGCTTGGAGATGTCGACCTTGCAAGCATGTGTGACTGATCTGAACAGCACAGATGAATTGGACAGGCACATGGATAGGAAAGCTTTAGTGGGATATGGGCCAAACGCAGACACGTGGTACTAGTGTAGGAGGGGCATCTTGACCGGCATGGTAAGTTGGACCTTAGGGCCTCTTTCCATGCTGTACGGCCTTATTTTAGGTAAATCCAAAGATTGCGAGTGATAAATGAACAGAAAACCATTTTGACGAGAGGATACATAAAGACTGAAAGAGAAGGTTCACTTGCAACATAACTGCCAACATAGACCAGATTCAGTGGATTGTTAATTCCTGTGCTGTAAGATATGTTGCCATGCTTGGACTAGTTACTGTTAGCTTAGTCTCTACCATTTCACGACTCTTTCCCAGAATCACTGTCTGTGGTCTTCCCATGATGGTACTCAACTGATAGAGAAGACTCTGCTGGGAGTCTCAGTCCGAAGAAGAATCACAACCTGAATTGTCACCTATTTCTTTTCTCCAGAAAGACCCACATTTGCTTGGCTGTCCAAATGATGCGGCTTATGGATAGGTGATGTTTTGGGTCGGGACACCTCTTCAAATTCCATATGTGCAGCTTAGTAAATGCCATCAGAGACTGTGCATTGTAAATAGTGAGTCAGTATTGCTGCCCTCAATGCTGGGTGGCTGAAATGTGTCATGAACTGACTTTCAATATTGTTAAACCTCATTGGAAATTGCTGAGCAGTTTATACAAAGACAAAACACTACTCTCTTGAGGCAACTACTTTGAGACCCAAAATAGATTATTCTGAATTGAGAGGTGAGAAATCTCCAAAAAGACCACAAGTTCACCAGGTTCAATTGAAGTGGCCAGATAAACAGGTAAGGTTTTAAGAATCATGAAAATAATAGTGACCTTGGCACAAACAAGCCTTGCCTGGAATTCATAACTTCTCCCTGCAGAGAAGAATATTATTTTTTGAAGCACAATGAAATGGGCTGAGCAGACAATTCCTTGCAGGGCAACCCAAAGCCACTGTTCATTGAAATGCTCTGATTTTTCCTTGTTTTTAAGCACTTTATCAATGATCAAAATTGAAACTGCAGATTCTGGTTTACACCGAAGATAGACACAAAATGCTGGGGTAACTTAACGGGACAGGCAACATCTCCCCTCAGCTAACAATGAACCATTCTCCATTTTCCTTGATTATTGTCCCATTTGATATGTGTTTTCACACCTTACTCTTTACATATCTCCCTCTTCTCTGAACCTGTCTGAAGAAGGGTCTCAACTGGAAACCATACCTTCTCTCCAGAGATGCTGCCTGCCCTGCTCAGTTACTTCAGCATTTTATGTCTATCTTCAGTGTCAAAATTAAAACTGTTGTTTCATCAGCTACGCTGCATTTCGGAATTCCTCTGAGTTAGTAACGGAAAGTTATACACAATTCTCCACACATTATACACAATTCTCCAAAACTGAGGATGTATTCAGATTAAAAGGTAATGAAGTATTGGATTTTGGAAAACAGGATCTAGAATAATAAATTCACACACATTTATTTGAAGTTAGATTTCCATGATCAAGAACATGAAAACAATGAAGATGGATTATTAATTGTCAAGAAGGGAGCAAAAAGAGAATGCAAACATGTTCTGAAGATCAAAAATAAAGCAAATCTGAAATGAAAACAAAAATTGTTGGGAATATTCAGAACAGACTGCAAAGTGAGAAAGAGTTAATGTTTTCGGTCAATGACCCTTTCCTCAGATACATACTTGCATGGAGTTCTTAGACCACAGAATGCTTTCTCACAGGCAGCAGGGCAGGCCAACATCCTTTGATAGCACTGCATTCTTTCCCAGAGTGAATTAGAAAAATATCCGAACCAGTGGTCAGGGAATGCAAAAGAAAGCATTTAGAAAATATATTAAAAATCACTGAGTCAAGAGTGAAGATTGTTTAATTGAAATATATACTGTGACCGGACCAATTAAATTTGGACTTGCTGTAGCTTTACAGCCACGTTAAATGAAACGACAAATATAGATTGTGGTTATGATCTGGATATCACTATCTATAAGAGTTGTAGAAATGGAATGGGTTTTCAAAAGGGAACTAGCAGGGTATAGATAAAGATCTGTGGAAGTGGGAATTTATTCCCATTATCCTATATCTCTAACGTATGACTGGCTTGATTGTAATCATCTATAGTTTTCCCACTGAAAGCATGCAGCAAAGAAGCTTTTCACCGTACCTCTATACACATGACAATAAACTAAGCTAAACAAAGAAATAATCCTGCACAGGTTTGCTGTTTCCTGTACCATAAACAATAATAAGCACGCTACAAAAACAGCTTTTCACCATACCTCAGTTCACGCAACATTAAATTAAACCCAACTAGTAATAATCCAGTTTAGTTTCAGCCTTACATAAGCAAAAAAATCACAGATGAAAAGCAAGTTATAATGTGCTCAGTATGTAGGTTTATAAAGTCAGCCATCTTGTGACAAAAGGCTTTAAAGAATACGATTACTGGAATAAGTCTAGAAGCATTAATTTCTAACTTTGCACTAATACATGTAACTTCTATTGTCCATCTTCTCTGTAAATCGAGTTGGACAATTTTAATCTTCACCGGTGTAACTTTCCAAGCACAGTCTTGTATGACACCAGTGTCTTCACTGCGACTGGCTCTGATGCAGAGCCACTGGTTAGGGTCACAGCTTGGATGTGATTAGGAGGCAAGCGTAGGATGGAGACGAATTTATACAGTGGCTGAACTGGAGCACAGTGCTCCTGGGTGCAGTGTCCATCAGTTGGTGCTGCCTTCCTGCATTTCTCTCTGAGTTGTCACGCATTGAAGATCATGAAGATTATTATCTAAATGGTGGCCGACTAGGAAAAGGGGAGATGCAGCGAGACCTGGGTGTCATGGTACACCAGTCATTGAAAGTGGGCATGCAGGTGCAGCAGGCAGTGAAGAAAGCGAATGGTATGTTAGCTTTCATAGCAAAAGGATTTGAGTATAGGAGCAGGGAGGTTCTACTGCAGTTGTACAGGGTCTTGGTAAGACCACACCTGGAGTATTGCGTACAGTTTTGGTCTCCAAATCTGAGGAAGGACATTATTGCCATAGAGGGAGTGCAGAGAAGGTTCACCAGACTGATTCCTGGGATGTCAGGACTGTCTTATGAAGAAAGACTGGATAGACTTGGTTTATACTCTCTAGAATTTAGGAGATTGAGAGGGGATCTTATAGAAACTTACAAAATTCTTAAGGGGTTGGACAGGCTAGATGCAGGAAGATTGCTCCCGATGTTGGGGAAGTCCAGGACAGGGGGTCACAGCTTAAGGATAAGGGGGAAATCCTTTAAAACCGAGATGAGAAGAACTTTTTTCACACAGAGAGTGGTGAATCTCTGGAACTCTCTGCCACAGAGGGTAGTCGAGGCCAGTTCATTGGCTATATTTAAGAGGGAGTTAGATGTGGCCCTTGTGGCTAAGGGGATCAGAGGGTATGGAGAGAAGGCAGGTATGGGATACTGAGTTGGATGATCAGCCATGATCATATTGAATGGCGGTGCAGGCTCGAAGGGCCGAATGGCCTACTCCTGCACCTAATTTCTATGTTTCTATGTTTCTATGTCCACTGTGTCACCAGATGGACAGAATTCACACTGCAATTTGTGGAACAGCAGGGAGGAGAGAACCTAGGATTGTTATCCTGTCCTCTGCTACATTTGCTAAGATGGTTGCAATTACTGGATCTTTTTGGTCCCTTGGTATGTACTCTTCTTCCCAGATGTGGACAATGAAATTGTGGAATCACAAATCACTGCTAATCACAAGGCCTCCTGACAATGTGGTGTTCTTTAATTGAGATACAGCTTTGGAACATTTTGTTAGGAGTGGTAGCAAGGAATTTACCGCACGCTGTACCAATGTTTAAGGCGTTCATGAAGCACTCTGCTATTTGTCTGAGGGTGGTCTTGTCTTTCAAGCAGGGAGTGGAATAGCAGGGATCCTTTACTTGCATGTCAAGGCTTCTTCGGGTCTCTAAGGAAAAATATTCTGTGAAATACAAAGGTAATTCTGCCAAATTGTTATGCTAATAAAACTTACTTAAAGTGGTAGGAGAAGAGGAAATAATTTCTGAATTCTTAACTTCAATATCCTGAAGTCTACTTATGTGGTAGTTGCACACAGGGTGCATTTCAGGGACAGCTATTAAAATGCTGTGAGCTTTAATGGGCAGATGTTGTGAAAATAATTGAAGTTATCTAAAGTATCTCTAATCCTTTTCAAAATTACCTAAACATCTCGCTTTAATCAAATTTTGGTCTTCCATGTAAGTAATTCATCTGATTCAGTGCTAAATTTTGTTTTACACTGTTCCAAAATGCCTTGTGCCTTTTTACTGCATTTATTGAAACTATCTAGTGCAACCTAATTGTTGAAATGACACAAGGTACTTGACAAAAGGAGCGAAGGAGAAATCCTGGAGAATTACTCCTTCGAGGGAGAGACAAGAAATATCGCTTCTTTCTACATCAAGATGCCATTCTCAGTACAAAAACAATGAATGGATCAATTGAAACAGGAGTTTCACATGCACAATCCTGTGACATTTCACACACCAATGCAGATGCAGCAGTTGTAGGGCTCAAAATGAATACATAGGAAGGAACTGCAGATGCTTGTTTCCCTTTCCCAAGACTCTCAGACTGAAGAAGGGTCTCGACCTGAAACATCACCCATTCTTTCTCTCCAGAAATGCTGCCTGTCCCGCTGAGTTACTCCAACATTTTGTGTCTATCTTGGGCTCAAAATTAAATCACTTTTATCCCTTGTACATGACGGTTGACACATTTGTGAAAAACAGTCGGAAGATATTATCGCTTTTGATTGGGGCCTTTATCCAGCTGGATCAGCATCGCCTGTTGAGGAACGGGTCAGAGGGCTCACCACTCCGGCTTTAGGATGAAATTTAAAAATCAGTGGCAATCATTAAACATTAGCCCAGCTGTGCCATGGTAAATAGCATGGGTTAATTCAGTCCATTATAAATTTGGAGAGCAACCTCTGTATCCTGTACTTTTGAAATGAGGCTTTTTCTACGTAAGCCTCTCGTCAATGATAATCTCTGAATGAGCCCTAAATTCAGAAAACAGCGTCATGTCCACATTGACAGCTGGACTGATAATTCCGTCAAACTGTGGCAACAGTCAGCAGATAATTTGGGAACATTAACGGCCAACATGCGTGGGGTTCTATGGTAAAGCACAATGTTGCTTGCATGCAGCTCACATTATATCCAAAGTGAATCTCTCACTAGTCATAGAGTCTTACAGTGTGGAAAGGGGTGGGAGATTGCAACCTTCACGTGGTCCGCCCTGTTTCGACGAATGCAATCAACCTGGCGTGCACAATCAAATAAGATCGAATAGAACAAGTTGTCCTACAACTTTAGGCTGTGCACGCCATATGCCAGAAGAAGAAGACAGTGTGGAAACTTCAGCCCAACTTGCCCACACCAGCCAACATGTCCCATCTACTCTAGTCCCACCTGCCTGCATTTAGCCCATATCGCTCCAAACCTGACATATCCATGTATCTGTCCAAATGTTTCTTAAACGTTGCGATGGTACCTGCCTCAACTACCTCCTCCGACAGCTTGTTCCATGCACCCACCACCCTTTACGTGAAAAACGTTACCCCTCAAGTTGCTATTCTTATTTGGTGCTCCAAATGTTTTTTGATAAACAGGGATATCTTCACAAAAACATTAATTAGGACAGTTAATACATGAAATGCCTGTCAGTGATGCCTAAATCCCATAAAACAGAATTGTATAAAAACCTAATCAACAGTGGATCACTGCAGCTTTCTCCAGAAAAGGCCCACAGAACCTTGAGCCTGACAAACCTGGAGGAGCATGAGGAACAATAATAACGTATTTTTATGAAGTAAAACGCCCCAATACTCATCATACGAGTGCTATCAACTCCAATCACCACAATTTACAACAACAACCAATAACTCTGTCAAAGAGATACGCTTTAAGGATTATATTGAAGGAAAATGAAGTAGAGAGGTTAAGTGTTTCAATTTATTCTTGATGTCTCAGAGATTATGGGGAGAAGGCAGGAGAACGGGGTTAGCCATGATAGATCAGCCATGATTGAATGGCGGAGTAGACTTGATGGGCTGAATGGCCTAATTCTACTCCTATCACATGATCATATGATATTCCAGAACTTCAGCTTCGCAGCTGAAGGCACAGCTACCAATGGCAAAACAGTTAAAATCAGAGAAACTCAGATAACCTTGAAGACTTCTGGTACTATAGATTGCAGAGACAAGGAGGTGTGAAGCCATCTGAAAAGAGAGATTGAGTGTTTTGAAACAAAGTTACTGTTGAATCAGACATCAACTCAGTTCAAACACAATCACTGTGGTTCTAGGTACCAATGAAATGAAAGCTAAACTGAACTTGGTCAGGGATAAGGTCCAAAGAGCAGAGATCTGGTGACATTAGCCTTACAGAGGGAAGAAAGAAGGGAACCATTAGGATTGCGCTGAAAAAATCCAGGCAAAGAGAAGGTGTGGGATTCACTCACACCCAACCTCCGTACGATAAGCCATCTGTTAGCACTTGTTTAGTATTACAGTTCACAGAATAAATCCAAATGATACTCCTCCAAGAAAATCCTCCACACTGCGGATTGGATTATATAATCATTCTTCTAACTGTCATACCATCAGATAAAGGTCATATACAGAAGCCTCAGAAAATCAATTTACTGAGTAACAGAAAGAAAAAAGGCAATGATAGGATAGATTCAAAGAGATTTCCAAAGGCGAAGGAACAAAAATGTAATTTTAGAGGCATTTTTAAAGTATAGAGAATGGTACTTTGAAGGTGAGGCTGTGGTGGAGTTTTTGAGACGAGGTTGTGAGTAACTTAGGTAGACATAAATGCTGGAGAAACTCAGCGGGTGAGGCAGCATCTATGGAGCGAAGGAATAGGTGACGTTTCGGGTCGAGACCTTTCTTCTGAAGGAGGGTCTCGACCCAAAACATCACCTATTCCTTCACTCCATAGATGCTGCCTCACCCGCTGAGTTTCTCCAGCATTTATGTCTCCATTTGATTTTTCCAGCAACTGCAGTTCTTTCTTAAACATTGTAAGTAGCTTAGTTTATTGGACCCTATTCTGTGGGGGCAGCAATGACCCATTAAGGAATACAGGAAAGGTTATTTTTCTTAATTCAGTTTTGTGGTCTAGGTCATGTGATAGGAGCAGAATTAGGCCATTTGGCCCATCGTTTACCGTGCCATTCAATCATGGTTGATCTATCTCTCCCTCCGAACCTCATTCTCCTGCCTTTTCCCCATAACCGACACCCGTACTAATCAAGAATCTATCTATCTCAGTCTAGGCAGGGAAGATTGGAAGTGGCAAAGGAAAATTAGAGGATATATAACAAACAAATGGGAGTATTGGTGGACTAGGGGCTGGGCACAGGGGGTAGAGGGGGGGGAAGAGTTGCAGTGAATACTTATTAATACAAGCTGCACAACTAATCTGCTTAATGAGGACATTATGTGGCAAGACAACACTACACTCTTTCAGCCTAGAAATTGGATTGGGAGAAGAGGCGTAAATAATACATAAGACATGCTTTTTGACATGTTTGAATTCTTGCCCAATGGGAAATTGGATAAGACATTTCTTGTCACAATTCACCATGATGGTGACATCATTTGCCAGTCGCAAGTGTTATCATTAACAAGCAGCGCAGTTATTCATTACTCATTCACATAAAGTGGATCAAAAGCTCACTTCATTTGCATTTCAACAAGAGGTACATTATGCTAAAATTGTTGATGGCAGAGTCTTAAATTATCCCCCCCGGGATATAATATCTGTGCTGAAAATCACCCTTTGTTACATTTATTCACGGTGCCCTGTTGCTGCGAGCTCTAGGTATGTATCAAAGCTTCTCTAAGCCAAATTAAACGGGTGTGGAGACATCTACAGCCGTGTGGCGTAAGTGGCCTGTTCTGTCGTCGGAAGGAGAGGTGAGGGATCCCAAGTAGACTACATGCCATCATCCCCTCCCACACAATTCCTTTGCGATTCCCCCTTCCCATCATATACCGACTGCCCAACGTCACAGTTTGACGTCATCTCCTTGGCAGCTTCAATATGTCAGTATATATCATGCTGACCCATTTCCCAAAGTCAGACAATAGACAATAGACAATAGATGCAGGGGTAGGCCATTTGGCCCCTCGAGCCAGCACCGCCAGCACACAAATGATATTGCTGTTGTTCTCTCAGCAAGTAGAGTCTATGTGAGACACCCAGATCTCTTAAAAGGGAGTAAATTATGAAAATTATTTCTTAAACCATACATTTTTTTGATGGGTTCCAAATTAGCATTAGCGAAAAATTTAGCACCTATTCAGTACGCGGAAATTCTAATCAAACCATTTCTTATGCAATTGTTCATTTACAATGATGCACTCAACTCAACACTCACTGTAACCGATTTAACGGTAAAAAAGGAATTATTGA
The DNA here is from genome assembly GCF_010909765.2 of Amblyraja radiata. NCBI lineage: Eukaryota > Metazoa > Chordata > Chondrichthyes > Rajiformes > Rajidae > Amblyraja > Amblyraja radiata. The sequence continues at coordinate 1,364,038 of NC_045990.1, forward strand.
AAGTAAACGATAGAGTAAAATATATTCTAGATACATTCAGTACACCAGGGCAATGTGTATAATTTATAAAAACAAAGAGTTTGTACATTACGTTTCAGTTTGCGATTGTATTGTATTGTATTGTATTCAAATTTATTGTCATTGTCTCAGTTAGAGACAACGAAATGAATTTCCCTTACAGGCAGTATCACAAAAATAAAAATAAATAAATAATAATAAATAATAAAACATATTAAAAATAAAATAGAACATATTAAAATAAAATAGAATTTAAAAAAAAGCACAAACAGTGAAAGTCCACGACACAACATAACACAGTGGCACCAAGGTGAGGAAGGCACCATAGCCCAGCCAGCCTCCACTCCGTTCTTCCCAGATGTTCACTCGTGGGCGATGTACTACAAGTTCAGGAAACTTTCACAAACAACCACTTATCATCGACTCCCATTCAGAGGAGAATTTGTATGACAACTAGCTTCTCAGTTTTGGTACATTTCAACATTAAGCACTGACTGAAATGTACAGCAAGATATTGTAAACAGTTCGATCATATCAATATGTGATTTTAATTAGGAGTCAGTCATTCAATGACATGTATTCAATGACAGGTGAGATTGACTAGTTCGGTGTCAAAGTTAGAATGTAATTCTAAAGTTATTCTAAATTATTTTGAAAAGATTCCTTGCATAACTGGTCTAAAAATTCAATGCTAGCTTGAGTATTTAAAGGCTTGCTTCCTGATGTGGAAAAGGTAAACAATCGCAACTCAGTTGACACACACCACTCAGCTAGATACTTGCTTACCATTTGAATAGTCTTCAGCCATCCCGCCTTCAAGCCTTGTCTTTAAGAATGAATGGTGAGAGATGTGCCCTGTTGTCAGCTCCCGAATCTTGCCTTGTCGACAGTTCTGCAGCTTGCTCAAAAGCTGAGCTGCATGAGTTTACTTCACAACAGTGCAAACATTGATTTGTGCACAGCTCCAGCTTGTGCGAGCTAACCCACTCCACAAAGTCCCACCTGGAAATTAGGGAAATCTAGCCTCAGTCGCAGCAGAATTGACTGAAATCAGCTACTTTAAACTTTCTCAGCATAAGCAAGCCAGAGCATGAAAGGAAAAGCTGGTGAACAGTTAATAACACTTCGGCAATTAGCTTTGCGGCATCCCCTCTGAGACTATATCAGGGTCAATGTAAAGTACTCTCCAAAGACAAGGAGTTGTCACAATGCAGGGCCCCCTGCTTCACCAGTCAATGCAGAGAGGGCAGCACAAATCAGCTCACGTGATATAACCACCCAAGGACGTCAACCTTCTACAATCCACAAGCTGTGCTGGATATTCACATGGCAACACTGATAGAGTTACTATATTTACACTGGACTTCCTGGCTCTGTACAGCACTGCAGACTGTCTGAAGCAAAAAGGAAGAGCGAGGGTGGTCTTGTAACAGCCAAGTTTGCAAAACCTCGCATTATAACTGCACTTTTCTTCAGATAAAGACTCGCTTCCAAATGAACTTTCTGCAGACACTTGGATTTCATTGTTTCTTCCAATATACAATTAAAAACTTTATATGATGAGATGCGGAGACAAGCACCCCCTTCAATGACATGGGGAGACTGGGTTTTAGTCTGTATGTGCCCCGCAAATGATTGATGGGACAAAGGAGGACCTTTACTCTACATCGATCCATTGCTGCAGCTGATCTAGAAGTACTGGATGGGACAACATAGAAGGCTTTTCACTCGGTATCTTGTGCTCTTTGTAAACATGTGTCCATCTAATACTCTGCTGCCGGTATCGTAACTCAGACCAAGTCCTGTTCACCATTATTCATGCATATTCTGAGCTACATTCACATCCTTTTACCAAATCCCTTCATAGAGCTGCCCTTTTACATCTCTGCGATATACTCTAATTCTACAATCTTCTGGGATATCAGTTCTGCTTTTGGCACTGATCCATTTTCACTGCTTCACCAACTGGCTCCATGCTAACTCACTCCTTCCAGTAGTAAAGTCATCTCTTGAGGCATTCTTATTTGACCAAGCCTGCTTAAATATTGTCTTTTGAAGCTCAAGGTCAAATCATTCATGATAACCAATCCTGGGAGGTTTATTATGTTGGAAACGTTCTATAAATGTAATCCATTGTATTGCACGATCTGCTTGAAAAGGTGATGTGGACATTGTTATATTAATACTGGAAGCAAAACACAAAAGCAATCTTCCTTGGCATTCTTAATATTCTTCACTGAAACCTGCTGAAAAACTCCAGAACTGGTAAAATGCTTTATTCAGCATAAAATATCTGCCTTTTAGTGGTATATAATTTGAACAATGCAGAATGTGTACAAGGAGCATTCTTCATATAGGTCTAACAGTAAATGCCTGGAATTCCAAGTATCTTTACAGACTATAATGTAGAAAGAGCAGCAACTTAGTCAATTACATTCTGACTTGAGTTAAGATAATGCAGATGTATGACCATGAATGAAGTACTGATCGCGTAACATCGTGGGCAAGTATTGCACTGGATACAGATGGACTATGAAGAGGGAACATTTACAAGTATTGTTCAGCTTAGTAGAAAAATAAGTATAATGCATCCCACTTTTTTAGGAAATTCCAGGCATCTGTATACATTGAGCCAATAAATAAATACTGCATAACTTAGTCTCTTACAACTTTTCACATTCCCCATCTCAAGGACTGTTTTACTGCTCCACACAACATATCAGCTAAACCCAGTTTTACAGAAACGTGGGAATACATTTCCTTAATTCACGAGTTATCTGTACTTCCCCCACTAGCTTTAAACAAACTAGATTAAAATGGCGAGCTAGTGTAGCTTTGCCAATAATGATCTTCCACAGTCAACGTTCTATCCATGGTAACGTACATTGACGTGAGTGAAGGTCTGATAAAACCTGTGAGAGTTCAGCTATGGAGAATACAAAATTCACGTACATTGGTTTTCCTGGGTCGAAGGAGCAAGTCCAGGCAGAAACAATATCGCGAATGCCGACCAGTCAGTGAGCAGCCAAATGCTACGTGCAATTGTCGGAATATAACACATTTCTATTACACTCCTAGGAACATTTAGCACTTTGAAATTGTTTGGCCAACAACAAGGTTTAGTGGATCAATCACCATTTTCCTGCACTCATCTCTTGAATCCTTTGAGATCTAAAATGTATTGATGTTCTTCTTGAATATATTCTGCAACCTATCTTCCACAACTCTTTGGGGCAGTTAATTCCAAAGATTTGAAGACATTTCTTCTCATCCCAGTTCTGAGGGCCAACCCATTGTTTTATGACTGGACCCCCAGTTCTCGATGCCATGGGCAGGGGAAAATGTCCTTGTGATTTCCTTATTACCCAATGTAAATTCTGCTGTTCTAATCTCCAACCGGAGGAGCTTCGACCGCCCTGACCGCGGTAGCGTCGATCACCACATTGAGGGGAGCTTCAATCGCCGACTGCGGGAATTTCGATCGCCCGGCCGCAGGAGAAAAGGAGGAAGAAGGTAAAAGTTATTCGCCATCCATCACAGTGAGGAATGTGAAGTCGCCGACTCTGGTCACATCACGGTGAAGGAGCGTGTGTGTGACCCGGACATTGAACTGATGCCTGTGGGTCTCTGCTTATGCAGTGTGCCTTGGGGATTCTCACACACCACTGTGGTGGCTGCTTATGTTTAATCTTTATGTGGTTTTTGTATCTTGTTGCTCTTTTGGTATGACTGTATTGTAACTCAAATTTCTCTGTACACGTGACAATAAAGGACCATTGAACATTTGCTAATCATTTTCTTTGGAATTACCTCTATAAGCTTTCACAGTATGCTTTTAAGTTTGTACCCCATTGTTTTATTCTGCTTTACATTCCCTTATCCTCCTTTGCTGAATTATGATTATTTGATTATGATTATTTTCCAAATCCTCCAGCTGTTCAATTGGCAGCATTAAACACTCTCTTTTATCCGACACCATATTTAACCGCTTCATAGCTACGGATACAACCTCTTTTCCTGATGCTTTTGTTTTGTCTCTAAAGAGGTATATATTATTTGGAAGCTGGGCATCAATTCTTTTGACTGTGCTCTATTGCACATTTATGGTTATATCGTTTATTGCAGTTTTGTAACGTCCCCTGGCATACGCCCGACCACCACATTTTACGGAATACAATCATGTAGCTCTTATGTTAATTTTAATATCCCTTGCACATATCTTATTTAACTGCTTTCTGTGGCTCTTTTGATATTTTTTCCCCACCTCTTTTCTTTCTAGCTAAATTCTGCATATGTTTTCTTTTACTTTTTCATATACAACAGCAGATTTTTTTTTGAAAGTTTCTTTCCAGCTCCTCCAACCACTTATCTCCCCGTGCCATCTCCTCCCACCCCCTCCCAGCTATTTAAATTTAGGTTATTTTACATTTCTTCCAGCCACCACACTGAACTAAACTGTGTTATGAAATTAAAAGGAACTGCGGATGCTTGTTTATACCAAAGATAGGCACAAAATGCTGGAGTAACTCAGCGGGTCAGGCAACACATCTCTTTTAAATGGGATGCTCGAGTCAGAGATAGCAGAAAATTGCCACAGCTGTTACTGCTAATAGTTCAATGATTGTAGCTTCTGCTGAGCATGGAGTGTTGGTTGATGATGGTCATGCAGGGAGGGAGAAGGAAAGAAAGGACTAGATTGGTTCATCTGCGACGTCCTCCGCTGTTCAGTTGACTGGAATGTTGATGTCCACATGTATCGGTGGTTTTTTGAGGTGAGAAATTAAATTAAAAAACAACTCAATTCTAGCATACAGCTCTCCCACCATGCTACCCACGAAGATCACAAGGGAGGGCAACAGTGTGTACCCATTTGCCACTAATTCATCATATTTAGAGGAACACCATTACTTCAGTTTATTAGTGTCATGTCTACCGAGGTACAGTGAAAAGCTTTGAAATGGTCAGTGGGCCTAAAGATTAATATGACAAACTGATCTGAAATGCACTGTAAAATATTATTAGGCATTCAACAAATTAAAACTGTCAAATAATCAATCCTATATCACCATACAGAATGGCTCAGCTGCTTAAAGTGCATGTGTGGCTCTGACGTTCAATGGATAATCTCGCTGAATTTCCATCATTACATCAGAGCAGAAACACAGCTGCCAGAAATGTACAGAATACAAATTCTCATACAATTTTGGCATTTTCCTGAACTGCCTTGACAAAGTTAAAATAAGCAGGATAAAATGCAAGATGGTGACTTCAATACCAATGTAAGTTTTAAAAGTTTGTTGAAGGAGTGAGATATAAAAATATTTGGGTCCACAAGAAATAGTGTCATCTTCTGTCAGATCGTTCATCACTGGAAGAAGCTGGAAAATAATGGGTTACGTTTGCAGTTGGTTATAATAGGATATAAGGATATAATAAATAATAGGCAATAGGTGCAGGAGTAGGCCATTCAGCCCTTCGAGCTAGCACCACCATTCACAGTGATCATGGCTGATCATCCACACTCAGTACCACGTTACTGCCTTCTCCACATATCCCCTGACTCCACTATCTTTGAGAGCTCTATCTAACTCTCTTGAAAGCATCCAGAGAATTGGCCTCCACTGCCTTCTGAGGCAGAGAATTCCACAGATTCACAACCCTAGGTGGGAAAAAGTTTTTCCTCATCTCCGTTCTAAATGGCTTACCCCTTATTCTTAAACTGTGGCCTTTAAACTTCTTCATCTTCCATCCTGCCTGCCATTTTTTTGCACTGCTAATAATTACCAGTTGCAGCAAGTATGCCTAGGTGCAGGGGCATCAGTCACACTTGCAAAGTATGGCAATGTTTGCAGAACAAAAACAAAAGTATCTGTTGTACGAGGGTCACAATAAATCAGGATCTGTCAGCAACTTCCATAAGTAGTTCAAGCAATGCACTCAATAAAAAGCAAAAAGAGCTGCAAATACTTGGCAGGTCAACAGCTTCTCTGTAGAAACGGACTTGAACATTCCGATCAATAAATATCTCTAGCAGTTTTTACTTCTGACTTCTTCCATCTGCAGTCGTTTGGATTTTCAGGATGGCACTTAAGGTTGTATTAACACATTTGCTTAGAAATATATTTGCAACAACACCAAGATATCTTTCATGCTCTCTCATTATATTTCCCATTCTTTATTCTCCACTAAATCAATTTTTGCTCAGGTTGTTTATTCCTTTGAAGTTTGATTGATATTTTTGATTGAATAAAGGGGAGGCCATTTAAGACTGAGGTGAGAAAATACTTTTTCACCCAGAGAGTTGTGAATTTATGGAATTCCCTGCCACAGAGGGCAGTGGAGGCCAAGTCACTGGATGGATTTACGAGAAAGTTAGATAGAGCTCTAGGGGCTAGTGGAATCAAGGGATATGGGGAGAAGGCAGGCACGGGTTATTGATTGGGGACGATCAGCCATGATCACAATGAATGGCGGTGCTAGCTCAAAGGGCCGAATGGCCTCCTCCTGCACCTATTTTCTATGTTACTATCTACTCTGGATACACTAAGTATCTCCCCTCAAGACCCATTCAAGTTCCTCCTCTGCACTCCAACTTCATCGGTGAAGTTGAGTGTGCCCAGGTTCTTCTTCTGCTTGTGTGTGGCTCTCCCGGGTTTGGGTTCAGATTCTTCCCCTCTGTCAGAAAATTCTCTCCGACCCTACATGCCCTTTGTTGTGTTGTCTCTCTGTGACAGTCAGACTTTATTTGGCTCTGCCTTCCAATTTCCCCTTTCAGCTATGCTCCTTTGTAACTTATTTCTGCAACCACAACAAAGGCATCCGTTGGTTGGATCTTTAAAAGAGATCATTTGATAAGATCATAGCAGAGAAATTGTTTTCCAGCAGTCTTTTGTATATTATTAAGCTGTTGTTTAGATGAAAGAAATCAGAAACACTTTAAAAGCCAAAGGATAAAAGGATAATAACAAGGCTGTAGCAAGACAGCATCAAAAATGCATCCAACATCCAGCCAGTGATAGTCACTGAATTACCAATATGTTGCAATAGTTTTGCACAATAAGCAGGCTGTCAAGCTATGAAAAGACAATCCCTCCTAATTTTAGGTCCCCCCCCCCCGAAAAGTATGGAGAACATGGATAGTTAATGTAAGAAAAAGACACAATGTGCTGGAGTAACTCAGCAGGTCAGGCAGCATCAGACTAATTAGTCTGAAGAAGAGTCCCACCCAAAACATCATCTATCCATGTTCTCCAGAGATCCATGTTCTGCATGCCCCGCTGAGTTAATCCAGCACTTTATGTCCTTTTGTGTACACCGGCATCTGTAGTTCCTTGTTTCTACTAGGTATAAAGATATTTGCGTTAACACCAAAATATCTTTCACTCTCTCTCTATCAATCCTTACACTATCAATCCTTTGTTTTTCACAGACTACAAAATCATTGACGTTTCAAAGTTATAGAGAAGTGCAAAGTGATTGCATTATGAAATTTTACCTAACATCTAACACCTGAATCATTGACACATAACGTCATTCTGGCAATGTATTTGCTGTTGTTCTATATGATATTGTTTTCCAAAGAGTCTGACATTAAATTATGCACCAGAACAACGAGGGGTTGAGGAGTCTACTCTTGCCTCTACGTTCTTATCGTATCACCCAGCCGACACAATGCCTGACTGGGCCATTTATCTGACTCAGCGTTAGTAATGGTGAGATGTTGATGCTGGTGCACTAGATGTTGCTGAGATATTGACTGCAAATAAAATTGGCAGGATGGAAACCCCCAACTAAAACTACAGAGCCACCTACAGGATGTGTAAATTGCCCAGAGGGTTGGGCAGAACAAAAAATGGAGAAAACCCACAAATATATTCAATTGTACCTAGACAGGTACATGGATAGGACAGGTTTGGAGACTTATGGACCAAGCGCAAGCAAATGGGACTAGTGTAGCTGGGACATTGTTGGCCGGTGAGCGCAAGTTGGGCCGAAGGGCCTGTTTCTAAACTGTGTCACTCTATGTCTCTATGATGAGAAAAATCAGGAGATGCCAGAATGGTACATAACTTAATAATAATAATAACTTTATTTATAGAGCACTTTAAAAACAACCACTGTTGCAACAAAGTGCTGTACATGACTAATCATGGACAAAAAATTATTACACGACAATAAAAACATTAAAAAAGAGTAAAAACAGTAAAAATAAAAACATTAACAACACTAAAACAGGAGCAAAGTCTCATGCAGGGTCAAAAGCCAAGGAATATAAATGTGTTTTAATACTGGTTTTGAAGATGGACAGTGAGGGGGCCTGTCTGATGTGCAACGGCAGAGTACATCAAAGTACATCAAAGAAGAACTTGAACCAGAGTACGTGAAATAAGAATAAGGAGGTTCAGGGGATCTAGAAAGGAGAGCTAGAGCAAACCGTTCTTTGTCATTACAGAAATGCTGCAGCAATTATATAATTAACGTGAAACATGAACACTTTTTACATCAAAAACCCTGATAACATTACGGGGGCGACTAAATTATCGAGGAAGGAAAGCAAGATTATTTTTATAAAACAGCTGAATTTTTAAACCATACATCTCACTTTCCACAGTGCAGTTTGAGACTTCAATTGTCTACAGTTAACGACCAGATGATAAATGAATCAAGAGTTTCAGGGGGAAATATAGGGCAATGCAGCAACTTGATCCAAAAGCCTCAGATACTGATTCATAACAGGGCTTCAGATACCACCGCTGGTTTAACCCACTACCCTGAAGCATCCAGTACAAGGCTGGGTTAATGACTGGGTTCATCAGCTCAGCAACTGACATAATTATGAAGAAAAAACACTAAAGCAAAAGCAAAATAGTGCAGCTTTTAGAAATCTGATAAAAGTCATTAACCGGAAACATGTGCTTTTTTGACAGTAGATGCTGCTCAGTACTTTAAACTCTGTGGTATTTTACCTTTAACAATAGTTTCAGTTTGACAACCAGGAAAATGAACAGGAGTTAATGGGCACATCACTAAAACCTAATTAGTGAGGATTTAGTGGTTAAACTAAAATGTGGTTCATTACAGGAGTAAAATGGCAAACCCTGAAATTCAAAGACGGTGATGCCTCTGCAATATCCTGTTCTTCAGTGAAACCTGTCTAGATTTCTGACTGTTTCTTCAGGTTGTTTTAAAGTTCTTAATTGCAAATTACTAATCTGAACTGGAGGTCCTATCACTCGAAAACAATGAGGAGTTGTCCCATTGAAGTGTGTGCATTTCGCTCAGTTTGGGGCTCCTCTATCTTTCATGTCCACATGATGTACACTTGACACTTTGCATCAGTGAAGGGAACAATCATTTAAGGAGGTAGAGGGAATCGTCAATCAAGTGGGCTTCTTTCTCCTGAATGGAGTTCAGCTCTGAGAATTATTGGAGCTGTATGCATCCATATCCAAGTGGATATGATTTCATCAAAATTCTGATATGCCTTATGATGGATAGTTAGAATCAGTCATTTGCGATATAAATGATGGGCTGAGTTTCCAGTGACTGATCTAATTCAATTTCTGGTTAACGGTGGTTCGCAGAGTTTGACTGGGTAGAATTTGTCAGTGGCATCGCTAATGGATGTCAAGTGGAGATATTGAGATTATCCTCTTGGATATGGTTTGTTCCTGCAGTCTGAGTAAACATAAATGTTACACCCACCTTATTCCCAAGCCTGTGTTGCTTGGTCTTCATGCATATATGCCTACCTTATTAACTTCAACATTGCTGGTTCTAAATACGAGAATTTCCCTTCAATAGTTTTATGAAAATTAATGATAGCAACATTACTGAAGAATGCAAGGATCCATCATCCTCCAAGTAGAATGATTCTTTACTTTCTATTATTATGGCTACAGAAGTGGCAATTCATTCTGCCTGCACCCATCACCTACCCAGCCCCCCCCCAATACATCATTCAACCTAAATCCCAGCCCTTGCTCAGACCATTCAATTAACCACCTGATTCAAATCCTGCCTGTGCAATCCTTCCCAAATTCATTTGTAACCTGGCCATCCTAATCATCTTCCCAACTACATCCCCGGCAGAAGGACAATCTTCCTCATACAATTCTTCCGCCCATCCTATCTGATGAGTGCAGGTTCTGGAAATCTGATAAAAGATCATCAATCAGAATCATCAACCTGCTCCATAACCTTTGTCATGATAAATACAGATGTGAAGTATTCATCTCATCTCTTCTAGTTCCACACATAGATGACCACACTAATGCTTAAGGGGAGTCTGAAGAAGGCTCTTGACCTGAAACGTCACCCATTCCTTCTCTCCAGAGATGCTGCCTGTCCCGCTGAGTTGGAGTAACTTTTTGTTTCTATCTAATGCTTAAGAGGTTCTATGCTCTCCTTGGTTATCATTTTGTTCTTAATATACATAGGATGTTTTAGGATTCATCTTTACCTTATCTGCCAAAGTGATATCCTCTTTTCGTCCTCCGGATTTCCTTCTTTATCATATTCCTTCATTCCTTTCAGTCTACAAATAATTTGTTTGATCCAGCAGCCAATACCTGGCATATGCTTCCTTTTTTTTCCCAGACTCGAGCCTCAATATCCTGTGTCAGCCAAGGTTGTCCAATCCAATCTGCACTGCCTCTCACCCTAACAGTAACATTCTTTTTGTAACTTTTGGTTATGCTTCTATACGTAAATATATGAGTATAGTTTTAACCCAAATTTACAAAAATGCTGGAGATATACTACCTGAGTGGAGAAATCTGTAGAGTATTTCCACTGTTACTTTTATTTCAGATTTGCAGCAACTGCTATGTTCTGCATTGCACTATTCCAAGATGTTCTTTTTTTTTTGCTACTGCCCTTTTTTTCATCCCTCCCAATTTATACTCCTTCCGTCCGAGATGTCAGTTGTGATTAATAATAAGCATTCATTTCCCCTCTCTTTGATGCCACCAACACTATTTGGACAACCACACAGACATTTATTTTAGACACGAGGAATTGCAAGTGCTAGTTTCCAAAAATCAACGCAAATGCTAGACTTTTACTTTGTTCTCTCCTCTCTGCAACTTAAAATTTGCATGTTTTCAATTTTCCAGTTCTGATGCAAAATAATCTTGAAATATTAATTATTTTTCTCTCTCTAAAGACACTTTCTGACCCACTGACCTTCTCCAACATTTGCTGTTTTATTTCAGATTTCCAACATCTGCAAGATCTTTTTTCTTATTGATTAATCTTAATTGAAGTTACCTATCTGGAAGCTGGTTAGATTGGACAAGACCCTCAATTGGTGTTTAAGATGAATAAAACTACCAGGTAGTGAATGTTTTAGAGATACAGCATGGAAATAGGTGTTTCGGTCCACTGAGTCTACGCCAACCATCAATCACGTGTGAACATTAGTTCTAAGTTATCCCACTTTCTTATCCAATCTTTACACAGAGGCCAATTAACCTACAAACCCTCACATCTTTGGGATGTTGGAGGAAACTGAGGACACGGAGGAAATCCACACGATCGCAGGGACAACGTGCAAACTCTACACAGACAGTACCCGAGGTCTGGAGCGAACCTGGGTCTCTGGCACAGTGAGGCATCATCTTTACAAGCTGTGCCCTTCTTGTATGTACCAGTTGATGGATATTTTGTCAAGGCTTATATAACCCATTTTGTTAAAAAAGAGAATACGATCAGACATTTTAGATGGCCTGACAGAAATCAAGTAAAGATATTTCATTCACAGCTAGAACACCAGTTTTCAGTCTAAAGATTCTGAGCTCCAAGGTTCAATCTTGACCATGGGTGCTACCTGTATGGAGTATGTACGTTCTTCCCGTGACCATTTGATTTTCTCTGGGTCCTCCAGTTTCCTTCCACATCCCAAAGATGTGCGGGTTAATAGGCTTCTGTAAATTGTCCCTAGAGTGTAGGATTGTACTAATGTATGGGTGATTGCTGGTTAGCACAGACACGTTTCCACACAGTTTCCACACTGTATCTCTAAAAAAAAACTAAATTACATTTCCCATGATCTAAGACATCCATTCAAATCAGTAGTTTAGCCCTCGTAACTTGGTCCGAATGTGTTAACCTTGCACATTTTCATTATCATTTGAATTTTTACATTACTTCCATTGTGCCTCTGTACTTCTGACGTTCATCAACTATCCTTCACGAATTTATTTACAAAATAATTTCCTGACTAATCTAATCTAGCCTCATTGCAGCCTGAAAATTATATTTCTCTATTGGGATCCATTGTATTTTTTCATGAAATTGCCTGTTGTTTCCTTTACATGGATGGAGTTTGGCAGGGGGTTTGATTTTAGTCACTGGCTCTCAGTTCTTTTTGCAGCAACCTCAGAAAGGTTTAATTGCCTTCATCAAGACCAACCACGAAGAATATCCAATTAAAATAACATCTCCAGCCACCAAGGACAAAATAAATGAGGCAGAAGTCACCTGATATGCCACCCTAAGAATCCTTAATAAATCCAATTGTTTTCTTCACTACCCGTTGCTACAAGAATATTTTTAGAACCCTTTTATATTAAGCTATTTTATGCTCCTTTAACATCATGCAGAGCTTGATTTAACCTCTCCTCAACAACATCTTTGTTTACTTGCAGTTTTAACCGGCTGCAAACTTGTTCTTGTGGACAGCCTTACCTCCTCTACATGTCCTCCACATAATTCTCTTCTGCTCACAGCAGTTCTTCCTTCCTCTGCTGCACTTACTTCTCAGTGCAAGTATGGTTACTCTGTAAAATCAGTCACACAACCCTTCCCGTCTCCACCTACCTTCTTGACATTGTTCCTTTGATTCCTTTCTCACCCCCTCAAATTCCATCACTCCACATAGCTCTCCTCCCTATTTGTAATCACCTATGGAGATTTTCCCAGGTTGTTTCCATTCATCACATCATGACATGAAGATCAGAAGCCTCCTCGTGGCGATCCCTGGAAGCGACGATGCGAGGCAGTCTTTGACGCACGGGCGACAATTCTGTCAACATGTTGGACGACGACAGAAGACAACGGCGAGCTACATCGTCTGACACACGAGCGAACGAGCGATCACATTGTCCTCCCATTGTTCTCATGCAGTTGTGTGTAAATTACAATGATTTGCTTCTGTTTCATTTCTGAGGGTACTGACGTGGATCCTAAACTTTTCCTATCTATGTACCCTCTAAACTTTTCCTATCTATGTACCCTCTAAACTTTTCCTATCTATGTACCCTCTAAACTTTTCCTATCTATGTACCTTTCCAGGTTTCTTTTAAATGTTGTTAAAATACCTGCCTCAACTAACCCCATACACCCACCACACACCAACTGGAAAAAAGTTGCCCGTCAGGCAGGCTTCTATTAAATCTTAAACCTATTTCCTTTTGTTTTTGGCTCCCCTACTCTGGGTAAAATAATTTGCACATTCACTCCATCTATTCCACTCATGATCTTATACACCTCTATATGATCATCCCTCATTGTCCTGTGCTCCAAGGAATAAAGTCCTAGCCTGCTCAACCTCTCCCAAAACTCAGGTCCTCAGGTCCAGGGAAATAATCTCGTAACTATCTTCCCACAATCTCCTTGGATATTTCTGATCAGACCTGGGAGATTTCTCTACCCACATACACCCTAGTACATTCAGCACCTCCTTGACCATATTACAGACTGTCCTCAAGATATCTCCATTAACTGTTCCAGTCTTCATGTCTTTCTCCGTGGTGAAAACAGAGAAAGACTCATGGAGGACCGCACCCTTTTCCTGCACCTCTACACAGACATGACCACTTTGATTTCTGAGGGACATTATTCTCTTGTTGCATGAAAGTTGTGTCAAGGTGAGAATGCTTGGTACTTCAGATTCTTTCAATGATTCAGTTGCTTCATGGAGTGAATGTTTAGGAAAAATGTATATCTTTACTAATTTATATTATGTTGCAGAAGGTAAGAATCCATTTTGCTTGCATCTGTAGGTTCCAAAGTTAGGTTCTTCAGGAGATTCATAACCCTTGACATCTTATCCTCAGCATCAGCACATCCACTTAAAGTAGACGATTCTGCATTTGTGCAAGATGTCGTAAGCACAAGGGTAAAAGCTGATAGCACTGCACCAGTTGCAGTGGAGGTTTGTCAAGATGATAATCATGTGTTGAAACATTATCAAGATCTGAGATTAACTCAACCATACGAGAATGTGGTAGAACCAGAAGTTTCCTCACCCTCATCTTACAACCTATACATTCAAGGACAGTATATGTCCACGTCTCCTGGGTGATGATTCATAAGGTTACAAGTGACAGGATCAGAATGAGGCCATTCTGCCCATCAAGTCTCCTCCGCTATTTAATCATGGCTGATCTATCTCTCCCTCCTAACCCCATTCTCTTGCCCTCCCCTTAATACTGGCATCCCTTATTCAGCAGATTCTACCTGTAATCATGGACATTTAAATGCTAGATTTTTATCTTTACATAGGACTGTAATTAATGTGTTATTTTATGTATGTGATAAGCTGTTACAAGAGAACTTGAAGAATGGGGAAACTATGTGCTATAATTCTTAATAGTAGATGACCACACCCATAAAATTGGCTTCTTAAATTCATCTTGACTTGTTTAGAACTGCTAAATGATGGAAGTTGTTCGTAGTTGATGTTGAAATACATTGAATGGTGCCATTATGCTGATGCAGTGCAGATATCACCTCAGAAGGAGTGCACTATTCACCATTATTAACAGCAGGCTGATAAATCATGTGATGCCGAACAGAAATCAAACATGGATTTTTTACACGTGATTCTGGAGATTAAATCAAGACTTATGCATTCCCCAACAAAAAATATCTTCATCATTTATCATTCGTAGCTTCACAAGGAAGTATATCGTCCCATTGTTATAAGGAGGGTCATTAAAAAAAAATTTTTTGAGGTTATGGCATCACTAGAAAGGAAAGTATTTACTGACTGTCCCTAACTTCCACAAGTGCGCAGCCATCTTAAACCACTACAGTCCTTGTAATGAAGGTTCGCACACAGTGTAGTTGGGTGGCGAGTTTTAGGATTTGGACCCAGGGCAATGATGTATATGTCCAGATCAGATCAGTGTAGAACTTGGATGGGGGAAACGAGCAAGTGGAGGCAATCCATAATACCTGCTGCATTTGAACTTCTTAGTTGGAGAGGTTGTGTGATTAGGCAGTGCTGTCAGAGTAGCCTGGGTGAGCACATTTTGTACAAGTGCAGTGCAGTTTGCAGATGCGAATTGCAGTCTTATGCTTGATTGGAGTGCTAATCAGCCAGACTGCTTTGTTCTAGAAGTGGTCAAGTTTCTTGATAGTAGTTGGAGCTGCACTGTTCCGGGCAAGTGGAGAGTATTCTATCATACTTGTAGAAGGTGGAAAGGCTTTGGGTGTGCGGAGGCAAATCACTCATGACATGATAACCTGCTGCTGACCTGTTTCTGTGGCCATGGGCTTTGTGGCTGGACAGGTTGGGTTCCTGATCAGCAGTGATCCCCAGGATGTGGTTGGTGATGGTAATGTCAAGATGATTGCTCTTGCTGAAGATGGTCATTGCATGGAACTTCTGTTGTGCAAAGTTTAGCTGCCATTTATCAGCTCATGCCCGAATAATAGGACAGTCTTGGACGTCATTAGGATATGCAAATGGTCATGGGATGCAAACAGAATCAAACATGGTACAATCATTAATTAAAAAAAAAAAAACTCTGGAAGTTAAGATGGAAGATCAGTCATAAATGAAGCAGCTGATGATGGCTGGGCTGAGGACGCTGTCCTGTAGAGGCCAGCGTTAGTGATGGACAACATCTGCAACCTGCTTTCTTTGTGCGATGTGCGACTCCAATCATTTGGAGTGTTTTCCCCTTGATGCTCATTGATTGTATCTATGTCACACTTTGTCAAAGGCAAGCTTGATAAAGGGCAGTCACTCTCACTTCACTTCGGGAATTCCATTTTTTGGTCCATGTTTGACTCAAAGTTGTGATGAGGGCTGGACTACATGATCATGGTGAAAGGCAAATCAGGCATCAGTGGGCAGATTATTGGTGAGCAAATGCCAAGGAATTGTGTGGAAACAAGCCTTTTGCCTAACCAGTCTCCGCAGACCATCAAGCATAAATTTACATGAATCTGTTTGATTGCTGATAACATCTTCCAACAGGACGCGACGTAACTGGGCAATTTTCCACATTGTCAGGTAGTTGCCAGCATTGCAAATTAATTGGAACAACTTAACTCGAGCACAGTTCCAGAGTTCAGGATAGCTCTTTTTTTTTTATATAAGCGCAATGCACATTCCAGCAGCAAATTTTGAAAGAAAAGTAATTGCTTATCTATTGTACCATCACATTTCTCGGTCCATGTCTCAATCCATTTAACATCACGTTACTTCGAGCACCTATTACATGGACCTAAAAGCCGACTCTGCTGGTTAAGGTTCCCTGAGAAATTTTGTAGGCTCATTATTAAGGGACTGTCTGATGGTATTTATGTTGCAGCCGAGAAAGTAAAACGTGTACAATTCAACGTTTAAAATTCGGTGTGGTTGGTGAAGGAATTCATTTAAAAAACCAATTGCTTCCTTACTGCAATTGTTGCAGAGTTGGGTAAATTTGTTCTGTGTCCTCCTGTGTTGGTGACATTTATTCACAGAGGTCCTGTGTATTTGCAGATATGTCAAATGGTAAATAATGCGCACTAACATCACACTCTCAAATTCCATTTGCACATCTGAATCTGTGAACGATGCAGGCAGCTCATATCCTATCTTGTCATAATGAGAAAGGTGATGCCTGCTTTTCTATTACTTTAAGGGAAAATATTATTTGGTCTGTATCCATTCAGAAGGTTACATTGGTCTTCTGTCAGTTCAGTCTGAAGAAGGGTCTCGATCCAAAACGTCACCCATTCAGTCTGAAGAAGGGTCTCGACCCAAAACGTCACCCATTTCTTCTCTCCAGAGATGCTGCCTGTACTGCTGTTACTCCAGCATTTTGTATCTATCTTCTGTCAGTTACATCCTCTTAACCCTCACGATGCTGAGATTGCTGAGGCTCGTTGCCTTGCCATCCTCATTGCACATCAATCCCCAGTCCCCAACTGGACGTCACCTTAATCATCTCCTACCCATTCCACTGTCTCCATGACTGACCTATGATATCTCAACCTTAAAGCGTTGAATAACAATGTCTTCTGACTAATTTAACTCAAGCCCTAACCCAATCAGATACTTACCATACAAAATTTCCCATCCCAAACACAAAGCCTTGACTGATCACATTCTTCTGATCAAATCTCCTTCCTACCCAAATGTTCAAAGTCTGACTCTCTCTGTCCAAGAGCCATATCCAATAACGTAATGGGCCTCAAATGTGATAATAATGGTAAGCTTACCAACAAGACTGCTCACATTTTGTCGCTGCCCTATACATAGAAACATAGAAACATAGAAAATAGGTGCAGGAGGAGGCCATTCGGCCCTTCGAGCCAGCACCGCCATTGATTGTGATCATGGCTGATCGTCCCGTATCAATAACCCGTGCCTGCCTTCTCCCCATCCCTTGACTCCACTAGCCCCTAGAGCTCTATCTAACTATCTCTTACATCCATCCAGTGACTTGGCCTCCACTGCCCTCAGTGGCAGGGAATTACATAAATTCACAACTCTCTGGGTGATAAAGTTTTTTCTCACTTCAGTCTTAAATGGCCTCCCCTTTATTCTAAGACTGTGGCCCCTGGTTCTGGACCCGCCCAACATTGGGAACATTTTTCCTGCATACGTGGCAACTCTTTGCATACTTTGTGTATGGTATGCAAAACAAACAAAAATCACTGTGACATGTCACATGTGATAATAAAGTATCAATCAATCAATCAACAACTACCAATGTAAATTCCCATCCATAGTCATGCAAAAACTATTCGGAATAGACATCTTCTATTCGGAATAGACGTCTTGGTTCGTTTTCTATCAATCCAATGACAGATAATTGTAGTGTTCTCCACTGTTTTGTTTTGTTTTTAAATCAAAAATATTTATTCAAGTATTAAAATAGTATTTACAACACAATAAAACAAAACAGAACCCACCACCATAGTACAAGACAAAACAAATATACTACTAAACAACAATCATTTTAGAAGGAACTGCAGATGCTGGGAATCGAAGGTGGACAAAAATGCTGGAGAAATTCAGCGGATGAGGCAGCATCGATGGAGCGAAGGAAATAAGCAACGTTTCAGGCCGAAACCCTTGTTGTTACAATCCTCGTCCAGAATACATTCAACCCCCCTCGGTGCCCAAGGGTGTGGGAAATCCCCCAGGGTGCCCGTGGGTGTTCTCCACTGTAGGTACAATTGTGATCAATCAACACTGCACAGTTCAAAAGTCGTTTAGGGGAATCTTAATACACTGGCTAAGCAACTCATCAGTTAAACACACCAAAGCCTTCAAAAATTATTTGATGTATATGTTGTATGAAAGGTATAAGTGAATGAAGCCCATGGGATCAAAAAGGCAAGTATACAAGGCCGACTAGGAAAAGGGGAGATGCAGCGAGACCTGGGTGTCATGGTACACCAGTCATTGAAAGTAGGCATGCAGGTGCAGCAGGCAGTGAAGAAAGCGAATGGTATGTTAGCTTTCATAGCAAAAGGATTTGAGTATAGGAGCAGGGAGGTTCTACTGCAGTTGTACAGGGTCTTGGTGAGACCACACCTGGAGTATTGCGTACAGTTTTGGTCTCCAAATCTGAGGAAGGACATTATTGCCATAGAGGGAGTGCAGAGAAGGTTCACCAGACTGATTCCTGGGATGTCGGGACTGTCTTATGAAGAAAGACTGGATAGACTTGGTTTATACTCTCTAGAATTTAGGAGATTGAGAGGGGATCTTATAGAAACTTACAAAATTCTTAAGGGGTTGGACAGGCTAGATGCAGGAAGATTGCTCCCGATGTTGGGGAAGTCCAGGACAAGGGGTCACAGCTTAAGGATAAGGGGGAAATCCTTTAAAACCGAGATGAGAAGAACTTTTTTCACACAGAGAGTGGTGAATCTCTGGAACTCCCTGCCACAGAGGGTAGTCGAGGCCAGTTCATTGGCTATATTTAAGAGGGAGTTAGATGTGGCCCTTGTGGCTAAGGGGATCAGAGGGTATGGAGAGAAGGCAGGTACAGGATACTGAGTTGGATGATCAGCCATGATCATATTGAATGGCGGTGCAGGCTCGAAGGGCCGAATGGCCTACTCCTGCACCTAATTTCTATGTTTCTATGTTTTCTAAAAGCTTAAAATGCATGCTTTATTGGCACTAAAACTGTGTTGTGGGCCATCTTATTGCTGTTTGTGAAAGTTGCACATAGTTAGAGATTTTCAATTGTGAGATTTAAAGTGCAGTAAGGTTGCAGGCTTCCTTGTGTAATGCAGCACTGTGTAAGTTTCAGAGCAGTGTACCCTATTGATCTTTTACAAGTTTTTGCAGATTACAGCATTTAGTCATGCAGGTGCAATCTCAGCAACCAGCTCTAAGGAGTCAAAATATAATAACATCAGCAAAAATCTCCAGCTAAAAGGGAGTGGTTGGGGAGAGAGAGAATGGGCCACTAGGGGATCGGGAGGCTCAGCTGTTGAAGAACTGTGTCAGCAGGAAATAGTCTTTCTGCCAGCAACCAGAGAGACTCCAGATCTACAGTCAGGCATCCCTGGCAGGAGTAGCTGAAAGATATCTGTAAAGACTAATATGACTGGAGTGTGTTCATTAATACCCAAACTGGCCCCTCTGTCCCTTCAGTTTACAAAATAAGTCTCTTCTTGAGTTTAAGTCTTGGGTGACCTCTTTAATGGAGCAGTGAACAGTGAATGCCAAGATGTGGAAAGGAACATCATTAGATACCTTGAATAATCCTAACACCAAAGGCGTACAGGTCTGTAGGTTACTTGGCTTGGTATAAATGTAAATTGTCCCTAGTGTGTGTAGGATAGTGATAATGTGTAGGGATTGCTGGTCGGTGTGGACTTGATGTGCCTCAGGACCTGTTTCCGCGCTGTATCTCTAAACCTAGCTGAACAAAGAAGCAGGGGTAGCCTTGATATTCATGGGCAAAGCAGTTCAGGCATATGGAACCTAGGTTTGAGGTTACAGCATAAACTGATCTCAGTGACAACAAAGAGTGCAGTTTGAGTGCTAACTAGAATACTGTCAAGAGGCAGAAAAAAAAGACAAGTAAACTAGATTAGCACAAACAGTATGCTCGTGACAAACGTTGTATGCTGCAGTGCTATTGATGTTAATTGGGGAAGTTCTTTTGGAAAAGAAAATCCCTTGAACATGGCCGGAGTTGAATTTCCCCATGGGTGTAGGACACCTGAGGGTGAGCATAACCTTTCTCTACTCCAGCTTTAGCCAATTTTCACTCAACGACACATTTCTTGTTAGGCTTGTGTGAAAGAATGTCAAGGTCAAACACTGACAAGCAATCAGCAGCACACAGAAGCTGTGCGTGATAAGAAATGTTCACAATGATGTCCCCCTCTACATTTGAACCTGTGCATACAAGGCATCATTTCTGAAGATAACAGAAAAAACTTGCAAATGTATTAATCAGTGAAGAATTGTAGATTTCACATAAGTGAAATGTGGGGGATTTGAAATTAGTTACTTAACACAAAGAAACATGGTGATGCATTTGGGAGGAAGCACTATGCCATACAGCATGGAAAAGCATTTTGACCCACTGAGTATGTGTCAACCATTAAGCAATCATCCATCTATCTATACTAATCCTACATAAACCCTATTTTATCCACCATCCACCCCCATGTTATCCTCCATACATGTTCATTTTATCCTCCCTCTCCCCATGTTCTGCCACAACATGGCACCAAGGGCAATTTACATTGACCTATACCAATCCACATGCCTTTGAGATGCGAGTGGAAATCCACATTGTCGCATGCAAACTTCACGCAAACAGCACAGGAGGTCAGAGTTGAATCCAGGTCACTGGAGCTGTGAGTCAGCAGCGCTGTTAGCTGCGCCACTGTGTCACCCATGAGAACACGCATTATGAAAAGGAATTTGCAAGAGCAAAGAGACATAGGGTGGGGAAGAGGAGAAATATGCAAAAATCTTTGAAGGTGCTGAACAAATTGATTAAGCTAAGGAAGGGCTTGGAAGGAGTTGTATGGAAAGAGTTTCACTGCAGGGTAGTTAATTTCAGGGGGCCTTCAGGGGCAACCGCCAATGAAGCAAATACAATTGCGACTTGCAAAAGACATTTGGACAGATATGGATTGAAAGGGTTTAGAGGATATGGGCCACATACAGGTAAATGTGATCAGCTCTGAATGCCAACTTGGTCGGGTTTGACAAGTTGGGCCAAAGGGCCTGTTTCCATGTTGCATAGCTCTACGACTTTTTAGTTTAAATAACATGGCTTGTTATGATTTAAAATGCATTTTGAGAAAGGATGGTGCAAAGAGATTGTTTAGTAAATTCTGAAAAATAAACTGGATATACAATTGTAAGGGAAATCATTCAATGATTGATAGATAGATACAGCATGGAAATAGACCCTGTGGCCCATTGAGTCCACACCGATCACCAATTACCTATTCACGGCAATTCTATGTTATCCCACTTTCTCCTCCGCTCCCTACACACTTGGGACAACTTTACAAAGGCTAATTAGCCTAGATGTGGCCCTTGTGGCTAAAGGGATCAGGGGATATGGAGAGAAGGCAGGTACAGGATACTGAGTTGGATGAACAGCCATGATCATATTGAATGGCGGTGCAGGCTCGAAGGGCCGAATGGCCTACTCCTGCACCTATTTTCTATGTTTCTATATTTTACAACCTATACATCTTTTGGGATGCAGGAGAAAACCGGAGTACACGTAGAAAACGCATGTGGTCACTGGGAGAACGTGCAAACTCTAGAAAGACAGCACCCGATGTCGGGTTTGAACCAGGATCCCTGGCTCTGTGAGGCAGTAGCTTTATCAGCTGCACCACTACGCCATCCATATGGTAAAAGAGATAACATAAACGGAATAGATCAAATGGCCTTGTTTTTTTCTGGACGATTCTATGATTTTCAATGCAGATAATCAATGTCAGCATCAAATATTGCCAAGGTCAAAGGAATATTCAGGGAGAGTGAAACACCCACTCCTCTATCATAACCACAGGGGAACTCCACCTATTTCCCCAGAAGCAGTTCTGTGCTTGGAGCCAAACGGCAAGATAAACTAGTTTGATATTGCACAAAGTAAATTTATAGGAGCCTTGGTCATAGCAAGCACAGGGATTTGCACACCATTATTTGCGATGAATTAAAACCCAGGGCCGAGGGACAAAGACCAAAATGCGTTATCGCATTCTAATGCATTTTTAAATGAAACCAAGATGACAATTTATTTGCATTTTGCTTTACTTACAGGGAGCAGCAGAGTAACCTGGGAAACGTACTGCTGCACTAAATTCAACATGGCCTTTTCATTGACAATGCTGAAATATAAATGCTACCCAGCGCAGGCGGCTCAGTTCTAACACATATTCAAATGAGAACATGCCCTGTGATAAACTGGTCGGATTCTCTGCACAAACAGCTGCAGCACCTGCACTTGGACATGAAGCGCAACGATGCCTGAGCTTCCTATCAAAGCAAAGCATATATTAAATTAAGCAAACAGCTTTTCACCATGTTCCTAATTCAGTCATTTCATTGCAGCCCAACCCCTCCAGCTATGAGCAAATATTCAAATGCACGATAATTACAAAAATGATACCAATTTAAGCATTTAATTAACAGTAGCCTGGGAATTCAATCAAATATTAAATTGAACACAAAAATAAAGGAAAGCTTTTAATATAGAGACACTCACTGTGCAAGTTCCAGGCTGAGCAGTGTTCTGACTCCTGCCTGGTGTCACTTTCGGAAGCTGTTGTCTCAAAGTCCTGTGAAGACCCCCTTGTACTCCTGTTAAAGAGCCTTATGGCCAAGTTCTCAAGTTTTTGGAAAGCAGAGGACATTTTTGACCCTTTGCGATCAGCAGCTCGTTGACAAGTCACCTCTGAACATTGATTCATGATTTTAAAAAACAGATCCGTAAGATTCTTCTTGCTTTTCCTCGTGTCATCAACATTCACAGCAGAGAGAAAAGGAGCTAATTTTAACAGCAAGACTCAACCAACATCCTGGCTTCACTCAGCAAATGCAACTAACGCACAGGCTGGCCAAGCAGTCTGCAGTAAACCGCACACCTTCCTGATCATACACATTAAAGAGCAGCAGCCCACAGCAGCCCTGATACTGATACATACTGCTTCCAGCTGGTTACTTAAAGACACCAAGAACAAAAAAAAACTTTCTTCTGGCTTCAGGCCAACGATGTGATAGATTTAGGCAAATTGTTCACAGTAAACCTTTGGAAATTCAGGCAGAACATGTTCAGAGCAATGCTTCTACCACCTGCTTTGCGTGCTTACCAAAGCAACTGTGAGGCTGCAGACAGCAAAGCTTGTAATATGAGTCGGAAGGCACACTTTGCAGAGATTACCAAACATGTCAATCACATTTGGTACACACCTTTCAAACATATTTATTCATACTTTTAAGTATCGATTGCCACCAACAATCCCTCCCCTCTCCAAACACCCGCCACAATCAGTACTTCAGTTCAATAACCCAAAAGGTTAAGTGGCAGTGCAGTATAGTAAACTGGCAAGAAGGCAGAGGAAAAGACTTGGGAGCTTGTATCGCTGAAAACAAGCAAACAATGACGAGACCAACTTTCTCAGTACCAGCAGCTGTTGACTTCCATCATGAAACAAGACCATTTTGAGATTATTTGCTATTTCTCTGACATATGTAATGAACCAGCAATCACAAGAACAAGAGCCACTTATCATCACTCATAGGTAGAGATAATATTCATAAAAGCAATGATAATGAGGATGACTAATTTCTAATTTCGCACAAAGGAATCTATTTTGGGCGGGTAGTGTAGTTGTAGTGTTTATAAGCACTAGACACTATATTTTTTTGTGTGGATTACCTGCCCTTTGTTCTACATGAACAGACCATCCAACCCTGATGGAGGACAATTGATAGTAAACCAGACCAGGGAAGGGATGTAGAGGGGGATAGGGATTAGTAACAGGTCTTACCATAAAGTAGATCAAGGGAAAACAAGCAGAGCAGAAACACAAACAGAATGCAGGGGAAAATAATAATTTACTACATTTTATTTGTGCCTATCCCCAATATTTTGGAACACAACTTTTCGACTAGAAAGAAAAAGACTCAAGGTGTTGGAGTAATCCACGGGTCAGCAAGCATTTCTGGAGAACGTGGATAAGAGACGTTGCATATTGGGACACTTCGGCAGACTGATGGTGCAGTGCAGTTGAGGAGAGGGGTGGGTGGGAGGAAAGAAAGCTGGAAGAGAGGAGTGGCGGGGCATCTTGTTTATTCATTTTTCAGAATCTGGTCAAGGTATGCAGTTATTACCAATCCTTAATGGTACTTACAAGGATGGTGGTTGGCTGCCTTCTTGGACAGCTACAATCCTGCAGGTGAAGTTGCTCCCAGGGGGTGATTGGGGAGTTGTTGGGCAGAGTTTCAGGATGTAGACCCAGCATCAATAAAAAATGTTTACAATTCCAAGCCAGGATGGTGTGCAACCTGGTGGTGGTATTCCCATGCATCTGCTGCCCTTGTCCCTCCTTGGTGTTGAGGTCACAGGTTTAAAGAATTGCTGTAGGAATATCTTAACGGATAATGCATGCAGTCGTGTGATTATTTTTTAGCATAAATGCTGAGACTGCTAAGGAACACAGGCACCTCCATTTATATCTGTCTGCAATCATGCCATTTTAGAGATGGTGAGAAAAGATGGTGTTCATTTAAAAAGAAACACATTCACAGCAAATAAGGGCCAACGTAGAACAGCTCAGCGCAGGAACTGGCCCTGCAGCCCACAGTGTCAGTAACATGAATATTTCTCATAATAAGGGAGAAAGAAATAACTGGGGGGAAATTATGAAGACAATCAGTTAGAGACAAAAGAGACTGCACCCAGAGGAAGGATCTCCATCTGAAACGTTGACTGTCCATTTTCTTCAAGGATGCTACCTGGCCCGTCTATTTAGTCTAGCAGTTTTTTTTTTGTTGCTGTAAGGAGTCAGATATTTGAAATCTAATTTCATTGCCCAAAGTACAGGTACTCCGTTATCTTTTTCTTTGTCAGTTATTATGACAGAAAATGGACATTTGTCGATGTGGTCCATGCTGGCTTCTCTGATGGTCCAATTTCCCGCTTATATCCAAGTCAGGAGAGTCAAGAGCAAAGATTATAGAGGAGCTGGTCAAGAGTGTTTTATTGTTATATGTCCCAGATACAACAATTAAATTGTTACTTGTAGCAACACAACATAATAGGTCACTCCCAAAATTATTCTCTCTCACATCTTGCACATCAGCGCTTTGGTTCATTTACCACTTTGCTACAAAAAGGGGAATTTACAACAGGCAGTTAACCTTCTAGCATATCCTTGGGATGCAAAATAAAACCAGTTGGAAACACATACAGTCACAGGGGGAATGTGCAAACTCCACAGAAACAGCAGCAGATATCAGGAATGAATGTGGGTCTCTGGAGCTGAGAGGCAGCAGCACTAACTGCTGTGGAGTTGTTCCACCCTTATTTATTTTAACATTTTTTTAAAGTAATATTTTCTTGGAAACAAAGGACAATTAAAAAGATTAGAAGTTCCACGAGTTCATATTTTTTGCTGCTGCCTGCTTTCAGTACTAGTGCTTTAAAAAAAATCCCACCGAGAAAGTGTTCATATTATTCACAAGAAATATGATGTTGGAAAGGAATTATCCAAAATTAACAAAGAGCCATTTCTTAATTTTCCTCATCAGGGTAATTATATATATGTTTATCCCATCCAAAAGAGAATCAAGTATTTTATTGTCATATGTACCAAAGCGGGAGAATGAGATTCTTACTTGGAGTAGCACAATGGGTTTATAAACACAATACTCAATTGACAATATAATAATGTTAATAAATATAATGATGACAATTTAAAAAATCAATAAATTCAAAAACTCACTATAGTGCAAAAACAAGACAAAGTTCCTAATGCAACCAAAGCAGATTGCAGTTCAGATGTTTAGTTGGAGTTTGCATTGTTCAATTGCTGCATGGTTGTTGGGAAGAAACTGTTGCTGAACCTGGACGTTACAGTTTTCAGTGAATTTAAAGATGGAGTTGGAGCTGTGACCGGCTACAAAATCAAGGGTGGATGGCTCGAATGTAATCATGTATTGTCTTTCCGCTGGCTGGTAGCACGCAACAAAAGCTTTTCACTGTACCTCGGTACACATGACAATAAACTAAACTGATGGGTGTAGGATTAGTAGAGCAGGGGTCTGAGCACGTAGCCTTGAGATGCCCCTTGCGATGATTGTTATCGATGAGGAAGTGTTGCTACTAATTCCTACTGATTGTGTTCTATTGACGAAGAACCTATGCAAGGGTTTTAATTTCAAAAACATGTAGAAACAGATAGAGAAAAAAATTATCGCCACCTAATGTGGAACTTGAAAAGAAATTGTCAGCTAAGAGCTGCAAGAATATGAGCTGTCAATTCACGCTGAATATTGTTTCGACTTCACTTAATGTGAACACATGGCAGTAAATGAAAAAAATAAGGATCACAATCCATTCCTCATGGTAACTTTGGCACTGAAATAAGGATCAACATTTGCTCCTCACTGGCCTCCCACACATTGCATTGGGTATTTTTACTCAAAAATTGGTTGTTGAAATTTTTCTGAACACTATTGTAGTATTGGAGATTGGCTATATTAACAATCCAGCAATGTTCCTAAATAAGGGCAATAAGGAATTATAGCCATGGAGGAGAAAAGGCACCAACGGACTCGATGATTCTGCCATAAAATTAAGGGATGTACCGTGTCAGAGGCGAAATGGAAAGGCTCATCAGACAGGGTCACCTCACAGGCAAGCTGGTTGGGCCTGTGTTCATTGGGGATTTGAAGGACGAGAGAATGGTCTTACTGAAACACAGAATATTCCGTGGGGAGATGAGGTATTATAGAGGAAGGAGGTTTTCAGTTTTACTCTGCCAGCCATACACTTGAACACATCCATAACTCTCCTGGCCAATTTTAACTGAAAGCAAATTATATTCACACATCACCCACTGACCCGCTTGAGTTATCCGTACTGACCTGCATTGACTCCCATGCCAACATCATTCTCAATTATTTTAATTCGCATTTTGCTAGAACAACACTTAAAAGACATTTGGACGGGTACATGGATAGGAAAGGGATACGGGTCAAATGCAGGTAGGTGGGACTAATGTAGGTGTGGGACATCTTAGGCGGCATGGGCAAGTTGTGCCAAGGGCGTTTCCATGCTGTATGACTCCATTTCACTCTCAAAATCTTTTTACAGCCCTCTTGTCCCATAATATTATGATTCTGTCATTCCTGGTAGACCTGGCTGGTGGGTTGCTAGAACAATGTAAACTGCTTCCAGTAAGTGGTCAAGTGGTAAATCTTGGAGGAGATGATGGGAATGTGGGGAGAATATAAAATGGGATTCATGTAGAATTGGTGTAAATAGTTGCTTCATGTTAGTGCCCTCTAGTGCCCTCTGGTGTTCCTCAGCTTCTATACAATGACTATTTCCATTACCCGATCACTGGAGCGCATGTCTTCAACTTCCAAGGCAATAAAACCTGTGATTCCCTCCATTAACCACTCCAGCCCATCATCCGTTAATATATATACTTCTAAAAATCTCTAGGTTGTTGTATATGAGCCTTTGTTTAATAATGCCTCCATGGGATGGCTCACTAAATTAACAATGTGCTCTGCAAGCAATACAAACTATTAGTATTGTTGTGTCAGCTAGACATGGAAGACACATAGTGTAAGTTATTTGGGCAAATCCTCCAAAATTATGGAAGAAATTGAATAAGCACATGGATATCTTAAAAGACAAATTTGCTGGCTGCAACGGAAAAAACCCCCCCCCAATCCACATCAAGAATCAAACCCGTCTGGCCTGTGGACTTGGACATCACACAACGGTGTGAACAGGAAAGGCTGAGACGGAGATAACGAGATTCTCTTGGATACACAAAGGGAGGAACCAAGCCTCAGCAGACGCTGGTAAACAGGCCAGCACAAGCACAATCACCATCGGGGATGATAACGATCAGGCTGAGGGATCATGACATCAGCAAACCCCTTATCATCGGAAGCCTATTGTTCATGCCAGATCGAAACTGGGCAACATCAAAAGAACCCCTTCTATCCAGAGGACCACCTGGGGGTTTCAAAGGAAGCTCAGGTATAAAAGCCGAAGTCAAGCCAGAACTCTCTCTCTCTTCCTGCTCTTCCTGCTCTGCTGGACAGCTCGTGGGCCTGCATCGACTTCGCTGTGAGTATCCTGGTGACCTGGTGAATTTCCCGAAATAGGAGGTTGAGGGGAGAAAGGTCAAGGGGGAGTATGCTTGCAAGTAACTTGTGTTAAAGTAAGTTTTACGACGTGCCCGATAGTTTTCGTCCATAGTTTTAGTTTAAAGCATAAGTTTAGCCACGCATTGTGTAGTGTTGGTGAGATTCGATTTCTCATTGTTTAATAAAGCCTGTAAATTTTAGACTTGCTTTGAGTCCATCTTGGTTTCTGTTTTCTCTCATCGGCACACTCTGGTCAATTCAACCTTTTATCATATCCCACCATAATTCCGAGGTCTAGAACCTAGGGGAATCCTTTTGTGGAGTAAAGGGAAAAACAAAACCCCTACAGAATGGCGACCATGGCAGGACCTCGGTGGTTTGGGATATGTGATTTGTCAGAGGGGGTGAGAGAACGTAGCAAGATGGAGGAGAGAATCTCCTCTTATCTGTTTAAAAAGATCAATCTCACCAAACAATGGGTGATAGCACTGTTGAGAGCAGAGCAGCCTGCAGTAGCTGCAGCTCAATGGACGGAAAGCAAACTGTATAATAAAGGGCAGGAAAAGGCAGTTTGGCTAGCGTGCCTATCACAGCAGGTAGCCAATATGCAGAGACAGATAGATAGACTGGAAGAGCAACAGAGAGAAGCTAGGGCCAGCGCTGAAGAAAGCGCTAGAGAAGGGGAAGGGCTATCTGAGGAATGCAGTAAAGCCAGGCAGTGTATCTTGCAGGCGAGGGAGTCCCACAGAAATGCCCAGGAATTCCTCCAATGCCAGGTGGTAGAGGCAAAGGAGAGGGAAAGGAACGCCCAGGAACTCCTGGCTCAGAGTACACAGAAGTGCAGGGAGCTGGAGGGAAAGTTCCAGGATATACAAGCAGCATACAGGGTGGCCCGTAGCGAGCTAGGCAATAGTGATCACGGGCCTTGCCAGGCGAGGATAGCGCAGCTGGAGGAGACTCTGTCCAAGACTAGGGGACGGGTTCACCTGGTAGGACCAGGGGGGTCCCCCGGGGGCAGAGGGCTTCCCTCAGCAGATGATTCCCCAGTGGCAAAGGGGAATAGACCGCCTCCTGAGGCGCCGGGGATAGGTCCGGGTCGGCAGGTGGGGTTCGGGTTGTCCGGGGAGGGACAGGCCCAAGGAGGGGCGGGAGAGCACCCTCAGTTAGCGGCTTCCGCGCCATGTGTAGCACACCACGAGGTGGTGGGGTTACCGATCATGGTGGGAGAGCCAGGGGTAAAGGGGCAACAGCCCAGAGTAGGGCAGATGTGCCCGGCACGGCAAAGGAAATATGGTCCCCCGGTAGGGCAGGCAGATAGGGGGCCCATAGAGAGTGATATCATCATTCCCCATGGGGCACATGTGCTGAGGGGGATGGTGGCTCACTTTCCCAGGTTAACCAGGGCGGGAGACCCGTCATTGCATTTTATGGAGGTGCAGCAGGCAGCCGACATAAACGATTGCGATGAGGTAGAACGGGTAAAGCTGCTACTGATGACCCTAGATTCATACCTATGCAAGGCGGTGACCTCCAGGGAAGGGGGAAGACCTGAAACATGGGTAGCGGCACAGACAGCGGTTCTGGAGGCCATGGGGTTGAATCAGGGTAGTCCTTTCACCAGGGTGGGGGAGACGAAGCAGCAGGTAGCTGAGTCCCCGGACATGTTCGCAGACAGGCTGTGGGCAGTGTATGAGGGAGCGTGTGGGATGCCTTTAGATAGGCAGAATTTAGATGGGAGAACAGCTCACTGGCTGAAGTCTCTGGTGGCGAATTGCCTCCCGCGAGTTAGGGCAAAGGCCGAGCACTGGTTCGACCCAGCTGACCCAAACCTTAACGAGGCGGAGGTGATCAGGAAGCTCACCCTTGCGTATCGCAATGGGGTGAGAAGTGAGGAGGAGCCCTTTAAGGGCAAGGTGCACGAAATAGTACCGGCACCCCCCAAAAGGAGGCAGTGGAAACAGGAAGGCAGCCAGACCTCTTCCGAGATGAGGCCGGTGTGCTACGGGTGTGGGAAGCCCGGGCACTACAAGAGGGAGTGCAGAAACCTAAGTAGAGCAGTGGGGGATAGGACCCCGGTAACAATAGATATAAAAGATCTAATTACCTATTTGCAGTCAAAGGCGGGAGGGTCCGGACAGGTAGCCATGGCAACAGGCCAGGGCGCGCCCGTATCCGCACCCCCGGCACCTTTATGACTGCCAGTGAAACAGCCCACATTCCTATGCCCGTTAGAGTGTGGCCCATGTGGGAGGCCCTGGGTCAAGATGGAGGTCCAGGATGTGGTCGGGAGTTATCTGCTGGACATTGGTGCTTCCAGTAGCATTGTCCACACGAACAACCCCCATACATCCCCTCCATCTAGTAGGGCACCCTATAGTCCACGAGGCGAGGGAAATCAGAGGGCGGATTGCTTGGCCAGGGAAGGAGCCAGGAGTGGGAAAGCATGGGACCCCTATGAGGAAGGACAGGTAGCTGCAGCCAGGGAGCAGCCTCGTGAAAAGGAGAGTGCGGGAGTGGTTTTGGCACCGGACCTGACCATGGTCCAGGCACAAGACCCCATTTTAAAGGCTGCCTCAGCAGCCATTTGCAGGCAGGAGATGATAGAGGGACCGTATGGGGGTAAAGATCAAGAACAGACCCGGGTTGATGTGGAAACCGTAGGGGAGCCAGGCGAGTCCACAGGTAGTCAGCCTGAAGTAGCCGGCTGTGTTCCAGGGCGAGGACTGGAATCAGTGGAGAAGGAGGCTGACTCCAGCCCTCCGCAGGCAGGTACCGTAGACTGCCTAAGAGAGGCAGAACTAGCAGAAGCAGAGGAGATGGAGGTATCACCTCTGGTGTGGGAACCCCCGGTCAGACGTAGGAGTGACAGGGTCCCTAAACCCCCAGTAAGGTGGTCCCCATCCCTAATTAAACCTAGGGCTGGGGCCGGCCACAGGAGGGCCGGGAAGGAGAGTGGCCGAAACAGGGCACTACGGAGTGCGGCTGGAGGGAGCCCAGTCTCCACAGGGAACGTAGGGGTAACTCAAAACCCCGTAGTGCAAAGGGAGGTGAGGGGCAGTCAGGCCCCTCGACAGGAGGAGTTCTGGCCTGCACGGGAGGGCCCACCAGAGGGGTGGCCCCAGCGTGACGGGGACCAGTTATGAGTTGGCCACCCGGAGACGGGTGGCGTTGTATATAGCATTGGTTTGTGTGTAAGTAGATGTAGTGTTTGGTAATTAGATATAAGGTTTTGTATAGCTACAGGGGAGTACAGGGACAGACAGTACGGGATCGAAGGGATGTGCTGTGGAAAAGTGGACCATAACAGACAAAACAAAACCCCAAATGCCATTTTAGGCGGATAGCTTTGTGGAGGCAAGGAGGTGTTTTGCTTTGTTTTCCAGATAAGTAGCCCTGCCGTATGGATGATGGCAATGATGTGCCTCCGGATGTGCGTGGCGCGTCGTGGGGACACGGAGGAGTCCATCGTATTTAACTGAAGTGCGGTTACCCGCATGGTGCCCCCGCGAGACGGAATTAAAAGACATGTTCCAGAAATTCCACAACCTGGATTTTGGGGAAATAGACATAGAAGAGATGTACCGCGGGGGAGGGGATTTCACTTTGGGGTCCGGCAGGCAAAGACGAGGGGTGGTTAATGACGGGTTTACAGCATTTAACACGGGGACATCTATTATTAATAGCATGGACAACGTAGAACTGGCCTTGCAGATCAATCAGTTGAAGGGCCAGTTAAGAAAGGTTCTGGGGGAGGAAAATGCGGTGGTAGGATCGGGACTACACGAAGAGGTGGCAATGACTCTACATCTAAAAGAAATCATAGCACAATTGGAGACACATGCAAAAACGATAAACGCTTTGATTAAAGAGGACCGGAATGCGTCCGATCAGGCTGCACAGAATGAGGTGTGTGGGCTGTATGGTGCGTGGTTGTTGGGGGAGGGGAGGAGCAACCTGGAAGACCTGAGGCAAGGTCGGGTCCCCTCCTGGATAAGCAACCAGCACCTAGCAGCGCTACACCCTTATAACAGCACTTTGAGTCCTTGTCAGCTTCGTGTGGCCTCCGAGGCCTACCCGGTACCGGTGGATTGCGGAAAATCCAATCACACCATAATGGGAGTGGTCGTACGAATCCCGGTAATGGGAACCTCGGCACGACCAGCTCCTCTGTACCGAGTGGAGAACGTGGGAGTTGTTCGTGGGGGGGTGCATATTCGCTACGGGAAGGTCTCGCCCTATGTCATAGTGAGGGAGCAAGCTGTGACAGGCATTGACCTTTTGGGTTGTCGGAGCCGGGGAGCACAGGTAATCCTGTGTCCCCAGCACATGGGCGCTGAGGCTAGGCCTCAGTGTGGGTTCAGGACTGTTGGGGCACAGCCTATAAACTGCACCATGGAGGCGATGGCGGCAGACCATGTCCCTCCACAGGTGGCGTATATAGGCAGTGGGACGTACTGTGTCACCACAAGTGCCCAGCGGTATCAGCACGGATCACAGCTGTGGTGCCCGATACCGCACAGCAGCTTCTGCTTTAAACCCAGGGCAGAAGTCCATGTGGCACAGCAGCGAATATTACTCATCCCGGAACCTTCTTCGGTTCACCTCTCGGTACGAGAAAATGTAACTGACTTATTTAATTATGTTGCCCATTTTGGGTATGATATTCCCCCAGTGAACGAAAAATTAAAAGAGTTGCTGGTGGCGGTCGAGTTGTCGCACAAACACTTCTTCTCCCTGGAACAAAAGACTCTGGATATCGCCAGGGAGATCGAAGAGATCAAGTCTCCAAGTTGGTGGGACCTGGAGTCCTGGATCATTGTACCAGCATGGGTCCGCATCGTGTCCCATGTTCTGATCATCTGCCAGATGATAATTGTGGTGTATTTGCTATGCATTAATTGCAAATTTAAAAGGCGGAGGAGGATGGCCAAATTACAACAGCTGGTAAATCGAGCCGCCCGACGTCACCATAACGACACCCCATCACTGTAAAATGTCTGTACTCTAGTGCAATAGTTTTTGTACATAAGTTGTAATCCCTGCATTTTCAGGGAATGGTCGTGAGGGTACTGTATGGTTTGTGGGATTGATGTAAAGTAAAATGTGTATAGTGTAAGTTAATGTGCTTCGAGGGCCTAGTTTAGCGATTAAGGGGGCTTTCGGGGTACATAATTTCACCTTCTCACCAGGAGTGTTTACAGCTCTTGAGGCTGGAGGATTGCCCACTAACTTTGTCAATCGACACGGTCCGTGCGAGCCTGGACGTGTCGTAGGGGCATGTAAGTTATTTGGGCAAATCCTCCAAAATTATGGAAGAAATTGAATAAGCACATGGATATCTTAAAAGACAAATTTGCTGGCTGCAACGGAAAAAACCCCCCCCCAATCCACATCAAGAATCAAACCCGTCTGGCCTGTGGACTTGGACATCACACAACGGTGTGAACAGGAAAGGCTGAGACGGAGATAACGAGATTCTCTTGGATACACAAAGGGAGGAACCAAGCCTCAGCAGACGCTGGTAAACAGGCCAGCACAAGCACAATCACCATCGGGGATGATAACGATCAGGCTGAGGGATCATGACATCAGCAAACCCCTTATCATCGGAAGCCTATTGTTCATGCCAGATCGAAACTGGGCAACATCAAAAGAACCCCTTCTATCCAGAGGACCACCTGGGGGTTTCAAAGGAAGCTCAGGTATAAAAGCCGAAGTCAAGCCAGAACTCTCTCTCTCTTCCTGCTCTTCCTGCTCTGCTGGACAGCTCGTGGGCCTGCATCGACTTCGCTGTGAGTATCCTGGTGACCTGGTGAATTTCCCGAAATAGGAGGTTGAGGGGAGAAAGGTCAAGGGGGAGTATGCTTGCAAGTAACTTGTGTTAAAGTAAGTTTTACGACGTGCCCGATAGTTTTCGTCCATAGTTTTAGTTTAAAGCATAAGTTTAGCCACGCATTGTGTAGTGTTGGTGAGATTCGATTTCTCATTGTTTAATAAAGCCTGTAAATTTTAGACTTGCTTTGAGTCCATCTTGGTTTCTGTTTTCTCTCATCGGCACACTCTGGTCAATTCAACCTTTTATCATATCCCACCATAATTCCGAGGTCTAGAACCTAGGGGAATCCTTTTGTGGAGTAAAGGGAAAAACAAAACCCCTACAATAGGTACTGATTGTGGGTGATCAGCCATGATAATATTGAATGGCAGTGCTGGCTCGAAGCTGCTACTCCTGCACCTATTCTCTATGTATCTACGCATAAGAATGGCAACACACCTGTCATACTTGAAATGAAACCAGGAAAGTGTTTGACCTACACTGAACTGCAAAGGTACGCAAGAATTCCCGTATGTGTCCAATTTTGACTTCATAGAGAAATCTCTTCTGAATTCTGTATCTCCTGGAACAACACATCAATGTAGTCACCAAATTATTCCATCTCATACAACGCAAGGGAAGAAGTTCATGACAAATTCAAATTTGGTCTACGGAGGAACCAAAAGCAGAATTCTCCATATGCTGCTTAGTCAGAAATAGAAGCAGAAGTACTTGAAATCTTCAAAGATAAGACCACATCCAACAATAGAACAAAAAAATCGGTGTCTTAAGATACTGATTCATAAGTTTGTCCGAGCTGCTTATTCACACTTAAAGTTGACTTGTGCGTTCCACGTTTTAAAAAGCTCTAAAAAGAAAAACATTTCAAATGTTCCACTTTCCCATTTAAATCATGATGCTGTCAGGCTTCCTTGTGTATCAGCATAGTGGATATTACTCAAAAGCTTTAATTCCATTTCTTGCAGCTGTAAACATATCCACGTCCTTAAAGACACAGGCACACGACAGCAGCAATGCACTTCCTGTTGCTGACGAATGGTGTTTACATGTAGATGGTTGCAGTAGTCTATTCCTGAAGGCATGTTCTCAGGGTTACTGACACAGATCTTGAGAGGCTGATGGATCATATTACCCACTGGATGGACGACCTCTGTCCCAGGCCAACCTACAGGAGGCAGGAGCAACAATGCCCGTATTGGTGACAACTGCTGACAAAGTGTGATCTAACAGATGATAAAGGTGAACCTTCACAAGATTTCTTCATTACACTCACACCCAGCTTAATGCTATCCTGCAGAAGGCCGATTCGTCGTAGCTCTCTTCATTTTCCAGTCCGAATACTAACTGGTATTCCAGTCCGAATACTCACTGTACCTCTCTGGCTCTGCTGAAAATCTGGCACGCACCCTTATTCTCTCTATTGCTATGCATTATTGTGCCAGGAACCTGGCACAAATCCTTGCCACCCACTTGGGCTCTGGCAACCGTAAATCATCCACGGCTCAATACAGTATGAGAGCAACAGTTTAGGTGGGCCAGAGCATGCGATGAGGGCACTCAGATGCTCACAGTTGCACATTTGCCAGTACGGTGAGTACAGGCCACTGCAGGGAACTGGCAGTACCTGCTCCATGACTTGACACACTGCCCAGCTCACTCCTCTCTTTGGCTGCAGAAGGCTTAAGGTCAGCAACCACCATAGTTACCACAGCAATCTGTGCTGGAGGGAGCTGCAGCTAAATAAAGATGGGGAGTCAGCAGGTTCCAGCACATGCATTAGGGAGGGGCTGATGACAGAGACATGGGCAGGCATGCCCGGGGTGCTAGAGCAATTGAGTTTGTCTAAGATTGTTGGGAAAGATCGAATTATATCTTAGGACCATCTCACTCATCAGTATAGGTGCCCCTACCGGAAAGCAGGGATTACAACAATAACCTGGAGGGTTCATTTCCAATTAAACTCAATTAATGAATCTTTCACACATCAGTAAGCTAGCCAGGTGCAATCAATAGCCTGTAGCACAGATATCATGAAGTTGCACTTGGACATGCACTCCAAAGAGCCACAAAGGTTGATGCATTGTAGCAAGTACACTTATCATTGCATCCATAACAACCCAACACATCATGTCAAGGGGACATCAGCACACCAATATATACATATAATCCAAAATAAACATTTTTAGCAGATTTGATTGTCCTACAGCAATCAGGCTGCATAAGGCTTCTTCATTGAGAACACTTAAGCAATGCAAGATCACAGATCTGTGATCAAAGCTCGTCATCTTCATCTTCGAGAGCTAAGGCTCCACTGAAAACCTTTCACCCTGCCAAACATGTCCAGTTGTGGCAGCCATTCCGATGACACAAGCATCAGAACAAGGTCATTTCTCTGACACATTTAGCAAACTGTACCTTTATAAATTGGCAGAGGTCATTATTTTCCAAAATTTCCCCAACAACAGCAGTGTACTGAAAGCACTTACACTGTAGTTCTCAGGCATGTGAGGGAATGGGACATATTAGTAGCAATTCTGACATTTATGAACCCCTGAAAATAGGCCTACAGCAAAGAGATGCCAGCAATGGCTTCTTTAAAAAGCATTCCTTTGCATTTCACACCATTTCTTCCCTTCCTCTTCCGTCTGCACTGCTTCCTCTGAATCCACAATGTGCACCTCTTCTAGTTTAGTTTATCGTTGTGTGTACCGAGATAAAGTGAAAGTCTAGATGGAGGGGCCACATGAGTGCCATGATCTGAAAACATTTGGGTAAACACTCAAAATGGTGGGAGTAGTTATCCAGGCCTCAGGTTGACCCCATGAGATGAAGAGGTATGTAAAGGAAGATACTACATTCTCTCAGGGGCAAGAGTAGAGCCTCACTTCCACATCAGGCAACAGCAATTGCTGAGAGAGCAGGCATCTGCTTCCAGGAACCAGAGCCAGTCCTCCAAAGCTCTGATAACCCTAAGACAGCAGTGGGCCAAGCCATCAGCAGCACCATCAAGGGCTAGATAGTCATCTTCAAGATCTATTTGCTGTTCTTGGCAGGGTCGTAGAGGGTACAGTATGTCACGTAAACTTCACACACAAAGGACCTTGCCTCCTCTAAAACTGCTGGGTCACAAAGGTTATGCCTGGTCCCCCAGACTGTTGGTCAATTATGAAGAAGGGTCTTGACCCGAAATGTCACCTACTCCTTTTCTCCAGAGGTGTTGTCTGACCCACTGAGTTACTCCAGCACTTTGTGTCTATCATCAAGGACAAGCTGATTGAAGAATCCTAAGAGGGCAGTTTTCCAGTGGTCAGATGTCAGCTATAGTTGTGAACTTTCAAAAAACCTGCAATCTAACATTTAGTTCCATTATTGTTTGTTGTTCATCCATTTGTGCTTATGATGCTGAAGCCATTTAACTTAACTGACTGCATGCTGTACATCATCCTGTTCTCTACCCTTCCTTATCAAACCAGCCACATGCATTAGGCTCTTGGAGTAACTGTTACTTCACAGTACAAGATGTGTCCTTATGAATGGATGCACCATGTGCATCATCAGTGTAACGTTTCATTCTTGTCTGATGTCGGTCCATTTTCTTTGTTACTACACCACGGAACACAGCACATTGGTGCGTCAGGTATTGCTAATGCCTCGCAGCTCCAGCAACCCAAGTTTAATCTTGACTTCCAATGTTGTTTGTGTGGAGTTTGCACGATCCCCTGTGGCTACGTGGGTTTCTTCTTAGATCTCAAAGATTTGCTGGGTGGTAGGTTAGCTGATTACTGAAAATGACATCTGGCGCAAGTTGGTGGTAGAAGATTTAGGGTGACGGCCATGTGAGAGGGTAGCAGTTAATCTCCCTGGCATATCTTATTGTCACATGTTAAGATTTCAGTACAGTGAAATGCCTTCTTTTGCATGCTATCCAAATTCAGATAAACCATGCATACAGTAGATACAATCAGTTCAAACTCAAGTACAATAGATTAACTTAATGGGAAGATACAGAGTGTAGAATATAGTACTCAGCATTGTAGTGCATCAGTTCCCTAAGAGGGGTGGGAGATTGCAACCTTCACGTGGTCCACCCTGTTTCAACAAATGCAATCAACCTGTCGTGCACAAACAGAAGATCAAACAGAACAAGTTGTCTTACAACTTTAGGCTGTGCACCCCGCCATACGCAAGAAGAAGACGTTCCCTAAGACAAAGTTCAATGTCCTCAATGGAGTTGAGGTTAATCAAACAGTTTATGGAAAGACCATTCAGAAACCTGATAACAAAGGGGAAGAATGATTAGGAATGTTGGAAATAACCAGTTCACGTGGGGGGATCCATGCAATCACAATGAGAACATGCAAACTACACAAAGGCAGCACCAGCGGTCAGGATCGAACTCGGGTTACAGCAGCTGCAACATTGCAGCATTAACTGTCGAACCGCTCTGCCACCTATTTCTCATCATCTCATGCTACTGTTCAAAGAGGAAGCCATTGAGCCTAATTAGGGCAATCCACGATGACACAAAATATGGTTAGCTGGAGTTTGCAAATTACTTTGAGGACTAAGGCAGCCTGTTATTATCAGGATCCCTCGAGGCATACTGATTTAATGCTGACAACAATAATAAACTTGTACAGATGGTTCAAAGCCTTATAATAGTAACTCAAAATGAAGGCAGGTTTTCCTCTAACATTCTGCAGCAATAGTGTGATGCCTTGAAACTATGATCCTCTAAGGAGAGGCCGGTGAACCTAGATGCCTTTGAAAATGTGCAGTTGATCTCAATGTTACAATAAGACTGCAAAATGTCAAACAGCGGGACAGCAGTCTATGCTTCATGCCATGTTGCTTAAGAAATGCCACTCAAAGATCACAGAAGGGTTCACACAGATTTCTCTCTTACACAATGGTTACACAAATCCACAGCAACTTCACAGGAACTGTAGGAGTTGAGAATGGCAGTCGAAACATATGACATTAGATCTATAATTGTAAATTATCATGACAAAATGTGCTATAGTGTTAGAGAGCTGGCTAACACTATACGACATGAACAAGATATAATGTGCAGCGACTGTCCATTTATTCCATTGAATACAGAGACCAAAGTCACAAGGCCACTTACAGAATAGCCCACTATTCTATATTGTTTTTCTGATTCTAAACATTCATCAGTGTTTTTGATTGTAAGTGGGTTAATGGGGTATTTAGTGAGTACAAAGTTTGCAAATGGGACGATCTGCTCGCCACAAGGGCATTCAACCTCCACGATAAATTCATGATTGTAATAGGCATTAGATTTGAAAAGTGACAGCGGTATGTGGACAATAGGACATAATTTTCACATTACCCCCCCCCCCAAGGGCTCACACCAATGACAAGTTGAATTTGCTCAACTACATCTTTATTCCTGGGTAAGTTCTAGTGAAATGTCTCACCGAAACCGAGAACTGGATTGGGAGATTCAGCCTTTACAATTATGGATCCAATGTCATAGATTTATGGGTGACAGGGCCTAACCCATGCTAAGCTAACTTTCTTGAAAATCATTATTAGTGGTGGTGTGGCTGTGTTGTAAAGCTGTAGTTATTGACTACATCATACTAAATACTGCTCCCACAATATTATATTGGTGTAACCTGGAAAAGATTCTAGAAGGAATTAGTATTGGTGTATTTTGGTCGCATGAATTGAGATACTGTAAAATTGTGAGTCTGAAGAAAGGTCTCGACCCGAAACATCACCTGTTCTTTTTCTTCAGAGATGCTGTCTGTCCCGCTGAGTTACTCCAACTTTTTGTGTCTATCTTTAGTCTAAAACTCTTTTTGCATGCTATCCAGTCAACTAAACCTTAGCTTATGAGAGTTCTGTTCAACAGTCTGATGACAGTGAGGAAGAAGCTGTTCCTGAATCTGGTGGTAGCTACTTTCACGATTTTTTAAATCTTCTGCCCAAATAAGTGAAGGGCGAAAAGGAATGATCGGAGTGTAAATGGTTCTTCATTATGTTGGCTGTTTTCCTGAGGCAGTGAAATGTAGATGGAGTCAATGGGGGGGGGGGGTGGAGAAGGAGGATCCTTTCTGTGATGGACTGGACTACA
Source organism: Amblyraja radiata (assembly GCF_010909765.2). Classification (NCBI taxonomy): domain Eukaryota; kingdom Metazoa; phylum Chordata; class Chondrichthyes; order Rajiformes; family Rajidae; genus Amblyraja; species Amblyraja radiata. The sequence continues at coordinate 1,404,562 of NC_045990.1, forward strand.
TCCATAACTGCAATTTCTTGCACTCTTGGGCAGAGCTGTTGCCAAACCAAGCTGTGATATATCCCGACAAGAATCATTGGGGCCACACTAGATCTCCTTTGTCTTCTGAGGAAGTAGAAGCGTCGGTGTACTTTTTTTGCTGTGGTTGGATCAGGATAAATTGTTGGTGATATTTATGCCAAGTAACGTGAAAAATACGCCCATCTGCAGACAACACCATTGGGGCATGTACACCATTTACTTTCCTGAAATTAATAACTAGCTCCTTCATTTTGCTGACTTTAAGGAACAGGTTGTTGTCTTGACACCATGTTACTAAGCTCTCTATTTCCTTACTGTACTCCCATTTTGTCATAGTTTGAGATCTGGCCCACTATGGTGGTGTCGCCTGCAAATTTGTAATTGGAGTTAAGAGCAGGATTGGCCACACAATTATGAGTGTGTGAGAGAGTACAGTAAGGGGCATATAATGCATCTTAGCAGGACACAGGTGTTGAGAATTATCGTTGAACATTTTTTGTGGCCTATCCTTACTGATTCTAGGCTATGGGTGAGGATTTCAGAGGGGTGTGCTAACTCAGAGGTCCAGGAATTTGGAGTAAGCACTGGAAAGACCAAATGTAATGGATTTTATGATAACCTTTGTAAGATCAAATGCTGTCTCACTGAACATGCAGGAAATATGATGTAGGGCTTCTGTTGATCTAGAGGACTGTAAAGCTTCTCCCTTCATTCTTGCTCTTGCTGCATCTTTTCATGGCTGCCCAAGTGTGCATCTTCACCCTGTTGCCTTGCCTGCTTGTTCAGCCCTTGTTCCATCTTGGCCAGCAACAGACGAGTTTATATAATGGTCCAATTGTACAAGGACAGCACACAGTATGGCAGCTTGTCCGTTTTGAGTACTGTACTGCTCTGCCAAAGGCTGGGACATTTCCATTTTGAACAATCCAGTTGGGTTTATCCACCAACCAAATGGCAGTGGCTGTGATTGAGGCATTACTCATCTGGTGCATTTAGCCAGGGGAGTAGGGATTATCCTTGTTGTCCAAAATGCAGGTTTCAGGACAGGATGACATCCAACAAAAGGCAGCTGCAATTGACTAAAATGTTTAGGTGAGCTTGCAACATTGCTGGGATTGGCCACACAGAGAACATGGTCCCATGCTGTTATTTACTTTGAAGTCGGAAGATGCATTGACAATGGCTTAATAGAGCAAAGCCTATGGTGGCAGCAAATCACCATGTTTGATTTTGTGGCATGTGAAAACCTAAAATGGCCCGAGACTGCCAATGATTACTGCAAAGTGGCAAGTAGCAAATAGTGATATACAGCGTACATCAACAGCTGCACGCTGGGCATGAGCCCAAGACTAGAAGAGTGAGAGTGACCTTGACTGTGAGAGCCATGCAAGCTTATGCGTAATGATTTAGGTCAAATATAAATGAAGGCTAGCTCGTGGAAACACAGCCTCTGTGGAGATTACTTCTGAGAAGAGTGGATTCCAATGAAGCCTTGGTGAACAGGAAATTGGGTACAAAGCCCTTATATACCTCGTGTGGCATGGTGTTCAATGCCACCAGGGAAGCACTTTAGGTCATCCATAAAGAGATTAAGTCAACATGAACAGGCACTGAAGGTCACTTTCAGTTTGGTCAGTCTTTAGTGTGAGTAATGTGCATAGTAAGGGGCATGTTGGGCGCACAGTCATAAGATCACAAGTGATAGGAGCAGAATTAGGCCTGGTTGCGAATGCTGCTTTAATACGATTGACATTTATATATTATAAATGTTGTTTATAATATCACATCAGTCTGAAGAAGGGTGACGACCTGAAACGCCACCTATTTCCTTCGCTCCATAGATGCTGCCTCACCCGCTGAGTTTCTCCAGCATTTTTGTCTACCTTTATGTATTATTTGAACCTTTAGCTTTAATGAAAGCCGGAATATCTAAGTGAACAGTGGCAGTTATTTTTCATGACTAACAACTGTAAATCTTGTTGACATTCAGGCAAGTTTGACAATGGGGTAGAGTCCCACTATTACGTGGACAAGGCTAGCAGTGGACATTAAGGCAGTAAGAACTGTAAGATTCTGTCACTCCATTTGGATGCATTTTTTTCAACTGCAGAAGACCATTCTTTGGCACAGTGCAAACACATTTCTAGCTCCTGGATGCTTTGCAAAACTTGGCCCAGAGTGCAAATGCTGCCTGCCTTGCAGAGTGTTTGCAGCAAATTCAGATTTTGTTTCAGTCTAATAACTTGCAAACCGGTCATAAAGCTTAATACTCAATTTCCCACATTTGTTATGACAACACCAGGCTTCTGTCATTTTGCTTCTCCCTGTATCAATTCTTTTGATGCTATTATTTGACCAGCTCTTCTGTGCTCTGTTCACATAAGTAGCAATAGGTGAAAGTAGTACAAAAGTGCTGCCACTGGAGGAATAAACCATAGGGAACCAGTCTGACTTAATGCACCTGCCTGCAAATTCACTTAAAGCAAGAACTATCGGTGCACAACTGAAAATTACATGTTAGGGAAAATAGCATCCAGTTTTCAGGTCTCTGGATGCATAATATTTTTCTGAAAACATAAAACATTTGCTAAAGTAAATGGAGAAAAAGCACTAACATTAAAGCAGCAGTAATTCATACAGCTTTGCAGGATGTGTACTCTTCATCCAAACATACTATTTTCCGTTTAAGAGAGTGTGTGCGTGTGCATGAAAACAAAGAGAGAAATGTAAACTTTTCAGGTCATTGATCCAACATCAGATCTGTTATAAGAAACTATGTTGATTTTACTTTGTAATACAGGGTGGAGGGAAAATATATGCAATAGGGTGGAGACAAGGTTGTCCTGGTAATGTAACTACATTGCTGGCCAACAGTGAAAAGAAACATGCTGGCAGAAAATCAAACATAAACATTCTGGAAACACCCTGCAGATCAGGCAGCATCTGTGGAAATATAACAAATGAGTGAATGTTAGAGATGGATGGCCTTGTATCAGAATTGGCCAGGAAAAGCCATTTACCAGAAATTGTTGAGCTCAACACTGCAACATACCCATAGAGAAGACAAGGCGCTGAACTGTGTGGTTGCAGTCTTTGCTTCCTGGATAGCAATCACCATGCCATTTTTTTTCTCCTACTCCCAACCCATGGATAAATCAAAGTTTTTAATACCCCCCCCCCCTCCTCAATGCACTTTCTCCTTGATGTTCACCATCTGCCTGCCATTAAATATTTTATAACTAGAACTTGAGCTGATAATTGGTGCCTCACTCCCAAAATGTTTTGTTCTGATCCATGAGAATCTCACAGATAACAATAATACAAATGTGTTAAAAACTAGAAATGAGAAAAATCATTTGGATGAGCCAACCATTAAATAGAACATTTTGATTCATTGAGGGGAAATATTCTCTCCATCTTGCCCTGCCATTTTGCGAAGTTCTTATGAAATCCTTCTAGAATTGCAGCACTGTTCCTCAGTAGACCCCACCAAATATATGTACAGTTAATGCACTAGCTTTTCCAGATCAGAGTGTTCTACAAGTGCACACATGAAGAATATTGCCTAATCAAGAGTGCCCCAGAATGTGCCTAAAAATTATCCCGTTTCAGCATCACAGCCAAGTCCAATTCTACACTCTCTCAGGCAATCACACGTCCATATCACAGGAAAACAGTCGCAGAGAAAAGATAAAGGAAGCACCCTCCAACACATTTCCTTCTTCACACCTCATGGACTTATCCCTCCATAAGGAGAGCCTCCTCCTTCGATTAGCTGTAATAGTTAGTACGAGTAGGAATCGGGAGCCAAAAGCTTATATTTGCGTGCTGGTGATATTGGGATAAAGTTTAGCAAAATCAGGTAGAATTTGATGTGGCCAAACTCTATCTGTTAAATAGCCAAATCTATATTCATTATCATCTTTTAACCTAGCTCCAAACATCATCTGTCATGTTTACACAACTTCCTCCCTCCTAATATCTGCGCACTCCTGCTCCAAATTCACCTTATCTGTTTATCACATGCACTAAACCCTCAACTCAAACTTGTTGACTTTCTTTATATATAGCCTGCATGCGAGAAAAGCTGATGGTACAACATGACTTATGGGAGACACAAGCTTTGCTGACCATAAGATCACAAGGGGCAAAATATTACTTTAACAAACAAGTGTTAATGTGACAAGTGGAATGCAAAAAAGAGTCCACGGAATCTCTAAAATGGTAAATAAAAGTTGTTTTCCGACCTGGTTGCAGAAAGATATGGGGATGTAGTCAATTATCAAGATTAAGGAAGTCATCACATGAGTTATAACTAACAAGCAGAAGACCCACTGCATCCTACATTACTAGATTCAGTAACCTATCCCAACAGATTGCAACTTCCTGGAAAATATGCAAAAATAAAACTTGGACAATTCCTCTGACTCATCATTTAGGTAATCATAATTCAGCTTTGACAATTCTCTGTGGAATCTACCTTTATAGAGGTCTAAGACCATTTCCTCCCTAGACAATTAAAATATTCTTTAATTGAGGAATTTAGTAAATTAGGTTTGCCACTAACCACCTGGAACCGGATTCTCTGGAAAGTCTTGCTTCCTAACATCTAAACCACTTCCGTTAATTTAAATACAATTTAATCCCTTTATAATGAGTCAGAAAAGTACACGCACCTCTAAAATATTAGCTAGCTTTGCTATTTCAGATTTTTAAAATGACCAAAGGCCATTTTGTATAAGGATATTGTTATTTAACTAGCTCCACATCCCATTCACTCTGGGTAGAGGCTATTTAACCTTTCATGCTTGTGGCATAACTACTACATCTACATTTTTCCTACACCCCTTAATATAGAAACATAGAAAAATAGGTGCAGGAGTAGGCCATTCAGCCAGTCGAGCCAGCACCACCATTCAATGTGATCATGGCTGCATCCAAAATCAGCACTCCGTTTCTGCTTTTTCCCCATATCCCTTGGTTCCTTTAGCTCTAAGAGCTAAATCTAACTCTCTCTTGAAAACGTCTTTTTTTGGTATAAATTCTAGCTATCATTTCACAGTATTGCTCATGAATCCAAGAAGCCCGTGTACGATAAAGCAGATTTCTCCTTTCCCAGCTTTGTTTTATTATTTTTGTGTAAGGTTAGCCTTTATACACTCAACTAAACAAAACTGCTCTTTTCCATTAACAGTCACCAACAATGTTGAGAAATAGTCAAGATGAACATGTATATATATGTAAAAATGTGACATTCAAAAAGCTGAAATTGAGGGAAAAGGGCAAGGTACAGATTTCAAGCTGTTTCAAGGAGTGACACATTTTCATAGATCCCAGTAGACTGGGTAAAAGCTGAGTCAAGAGTGTTTTATTGTTATATGTACCAAAATGGAACAATGAAATTTTTACTTGCAGCATCATGACAAGAATATCAAGAAGGAGATGTGGGCAAGGAGTAGGTGCCAGGAAATTGGATTTCACTTTTGTTCTCTGGAGAAATATTGCGTGGCACTATCACAAAATACAAGCCCTTGCAAGACTGCGACACAAAAAAGGTAAAAGAAAGTACGCCCCGATGTTGGGGTGATTTGCACCTCAAAAGATGTATTGCACTATACTTTGTCGAACTTCACACAGAGCAGATCATAAACCTGAACATTTATAATCCTCATGACAACAGCCAAACATCAGGACCAAGGGGATGAGAAATGATATCAAGAGCTTTGTGAAAATGGAGAAAAGGGTGCTGCGACCATTAGTTTTGTTGTTGTGAACATCAAGTACCTTGATCAGCCCGGCAAGTGTATTCCAGTAATATCAATTCAAAGACTATCCTAGGTTGAATCCCCAAATCACCCATCACGTTTGAACATTATTTAATAAATAATTACCGAAAAGAATTAATCAGCATGGTAAAAAGCTAATTGCTATGACAGGTTTTTAGTGTTATTGTTGCAAAGCCACTTGCTTTTCCCCTTTTTACCGAGGGAAATAGTTGGCCTATAGCAAATTTACGATGACACACAGAACTTCAGATTCTGGTTTACAAAGAAAAGTGCTGGAGTAACACAGTGGGTCAGGCAGCATCACTAGACAACATGGATAGGTGAAGTTTTGAGTTGGAAACCTTCTTCAGATTGGAGAAGGCTATTGATCCATGTCCTCCAGAGATGGTGCCTGACCTGCTGAGTTACCCCAGCAAGTTTATGATGGTCAGCTGGATTACTGAACATCCCTATTATCACTAGTGGCATCTCCCAGCCTAGAAATTACATTACATTGACCCAAGTTCAACTAATTTCCTTTCTCATTGTCACATTTGTTCTCTATTTTGTTCAGCCTAAAACCTAGCATTCCAAAGTTCCATGGTACAGCTTTCCTTGCTTCTACTAGAGGTTCACATAATCTTTCCTTCGCTACTTAAATATGACCTTGATGTACCCCAATTTCTCATTTCCATAAACATCAAGAAATTAGATTACTATTCCCAGCTAAAATACCAGATGTCCTCCTGCCCGTGCCAAATTAGTAGCAACCCAGTTACAGAAACCTAGAGAAATAGAGGTGATGAGGGAGAAATGTTTAAATGATAATGCATTGCAGCCAAGAAAATGATCAGGGAAAGCAAGCAACAAGCGTTACAAGCAGTGGGGAGGGTTGGCCGTCATCCAGAATGCATTCCCCTATGACTTCATTTGCAGACTGGACAAGTAGCAGTGTCAAGTTTCAAATGGGAGAGAATGCATTGCATTGCTACACCATTTAATCCAGCAAGCAGCTTTCAGTATCAAATGCCAATGCACTGGAAATGTTCTCACAAGATCAATACCCTTGCCCTCTATAACAATGCAACTCTTATTCAGCTCAATGTGCAGTGCTGCAGCTAACCTATGGTCAATGCCATAACAACTGAACCTGGTATCATCACCTCCTCCCTCCTATTTTGCAAATAATTATCAGTGCACCAGAAATAAACACAACCCTTGAATTGGTAACACAAAGAGGAAGAAGTTTGGACTTTATTGCCTTCCATCACAGTGAGGAATGTGGGGAATCCACTGTGGTGGATGTTTATGTTAACTTTTATGTAGTTGTGTGTCGTGTTTTTTTTAGTATGGCTGTATGTTCATTTGTATTTCACTGTACCTTAATTGGTACACGTAAATAAACTGACCTTGAAATCTTGAAACTCGAACATTACATTTATACAAGTTTGCTGCTAGTTTGCAAATGGAGAAAAGAGCTTATAACATAACATAAATCAACTGAAAATTTAAAATTACCACGTTCTATCTGCAAAAACCAAATTTAATTCTTAATAATCCCAGAAAGATGCCAGGAAAAGTGATAGGTTTGAATGAAATAGAGTAAGTTTGGAACAAGACTGCCACCTACGGGACATCACGTGTCATAGACAACTGTTTACTGTCAGCACAAATCTAGACTCTTTACAACTTGCAGAACAAACACTTTATCAACAAATATGATGATCACAAATTTTACAGCACTATCCACAGATCAAGTAAAACTGATAAATGAGTAAAAGGCTTGAATCGGCCCGTTCGCAGGACTTTTCTTCGCCTGGCTTGGCTCAGCAGCAGGATCTTCCTTCAATATCGGGAGCCTCGATCGCCTCGACGCAGCAGTTTGACTGCCTGACCGCGGGAGAAGAAGCAAGGAAGAGATAAGACTTTTTTTACCTTCCATCACAGTGAGGAGGTGCCTGGAGTAGAGTCACTGTAATGGATGGTTATGTTAAATTTATGTAATTGTGTGTTTTATTTGCTTTTTATTGTTATGACTGTATGGTAATGACATTTCATTCAAATTTTTTTTTTGAATGACAAATAAATTCAATTCAATTCAAAAAGATGCAATATGTCAGCTGCAGCATTTTTGCCATGAATTTAGTTTAATTTAGAGATACAGTAAGGAAACAGGTTCTTTGGCCCACTGGGTCCACGCTGGCCATCAATACTAGTTCTATGTTATCCCGCTTTCTCATCCACTTTCATCACACTAGGGACAATTTACACAGGCCAATTAACCTACAAACCCGCACATCTTTTGGATGTGGGAGGAGACCACAGCACCCAGAGGAAACATGATCACAGGGAGAACGCGCAAACTCCGCACAGACAGCCCCCGAGGTTAGATTTGAACCTGTATATTTAAACAGCAATAAGTCACTGGCTTACAATATGCCAAGACTGGCCAAAATGATAGTGCAGAATAAAATGCGAGCTAAATGACAACACTAGATTTGTTAAAAGAGACAAGTGAAAATTGTGGTAAACATCATCTAGTGAGCACAGGGGTTTAACCAAGATTGTTGGCGACGTTATAATTTACAAGTCACAGAGCTTGAGAAAGCTGCAATATCAGCAAGGTTATCATGTACAGACATAGCAAAGACAGATATGTGCCTCTGTTATCATGAGCTGTTTGCAATCATTAAAATAATATTTATGAATTCAAAACAAAATAACCGAAACGTTGCCTATTTCCTTCGCTCCATAGATTCTGCCTCACCCGCTGAGTTTCTCCAGCATTTTTGTCTACCCAATACCATCATGATGACCATCTTATAAAAGATATGTCATATCACCAGAAAGAGCTAAAGTGGAGTTTAATTTTAAAAAAGCAGCACAGTTACCAACAGTTTAGACGATAAAACAAATAACCCTTTTAAAATAAGTACTTTTAACATGGTTCAAATGTCACAGAGGTTTATTGGATAAAATAGAACAAACAGCCATACAAAGTATGCGAATGAATGCATCATCAGCAATTTACTCGAATCACAACATAACTAAATGTAAAAGTTTAAGACATCGACAGCTTAAAGCATTGCCAACATAGATGTGCAAAAGGAAATCAGCAATGTGCAAGAGGCTAGAGTTCAGGAATGCAAAGATTCTGGGTTGCAGGGCTGCATCAGAATATAGAAACAGGAAACAGCAAGGCTAAATATGCAAACACCACATTGAATTATTGCAGGACTGAGAGCCAATGTAGATCGTTAAAACGGAGTATTGGTGGGTTAATAAGAGTTCGTGCATGCAAGGAAACCAGGAGGAAAATTTCAGATGTTTACGTTTATATAGGCTGAATAGAGATGGAGATTTTCAACTGAAGGTTTTACAATGCAGACAGACATAGACAAGGACAATTCTAATGATGGAAAAAGCATAGGATTGGAAGCTCAGGATTAGATAGGGCACAAAAATTGTAACAGTTGGGCTTAGTGTTGGGAGTTGCAGGGGAGAGGGGTATGAATGAACAAATAAGTTTATGAATAAGTTTATAGGCCAAGTATTCACATACAAGGAATTTGCTTTGGTGCTCCGCCCGCAAGTGACAACATGACATACAGTGACAGTTACACATAAAACATTAATAATAAAATATATCCAGTGGGTGTGGAAGTAAGTCAGTGGCACACAATGAAGACAATAATTGTAGCTATAATATTTAACCAAACCAAGTTTCCACTCAACTGATACTGGAGTTTGTAAGTAACTGGACAAACCAAACAGCTTCAAGTAAATGCCATCACAAATGAACTGTATATTTGCATGAATACCTCAGGAGCACAATGACCCCCATGAATGTCTAGGTTTGTTTCAACATCTTTCCTCAAAATAGAACCAAGAATTTTAAACATAGTGGACTAAAGGCCAAAAGAGGCCATCAAACACAATTTTTCTTCCAGAAAATGAAAATTTCGGCTTTTCATTGAAGGATAGGTTGAGGCTGTCCCACCTGCCTCAACCTATCCTTCAATCCCAATCACTAGTGTCTTATACTTTAACAAGATATATTTCTGCTTTAAAAAATTTAAGTTGGGGCAATTAAAATGCTTCAAAATAGAGACACAGACTTGGTGACCATTATTTTTGGTCAACATATACAAATACTGATATTGCACAAATTCCAGTAAACAAACACAGTAGTAGTTGGAAAATGTCTAGTTAATTGTAATTTTACTTGACTTATTTTAATTATAGTCATCTTTGCTATTTTTTCATCATGTACATTTCACAGAAGTTATTTTAAGTCTTTCTTCCAATGTAAGCTTTTATTGTGATTTTTCCATTTGAATAATTCATTTCTAAAGTATTGGTCCTTTAACAGCCATCATTCCTCTTCACTCTGGCTGGCGCGAGATTCCAGTCCGGGCTTGACTTTCAAGTTGTTCCACCTTCAAAAGGAGAAACAGAAGAAGCTCCACAGGGCTAGAAACAAGGTTGTCTGATTAGAAAAATAAACCACACCCACACAAGAATAAGCACTGGAGAAGGAGAAGAAGCATTGTCGACCCGCTTCTTAAACCAGACTAAAGTCAGCTACAGAGGAAAGCCAGAAACTAATGTTTTTTAAGAATGCAGATGGTAAAGACAAGCGTCTAAAGTTGCCAGGTCCACTAAGCAAGAGAGGCACCACCACACTTAGATGAAACTCTCAAATGAAACATGCACAATTAAATTATAATCAGAAATCAGCAAAATGTAGCAGCAATAAGATCAGTTCCAAACAAGCTTTTACCCCTAAATCGAGTCAACACCCAACTCACACAGGCAGCGGCTTCCTGGCAGAGTACAATGGTTTCCAATACAGAGCATAAAAGTCACCATGAAAGGATGACACGTGTTTCACCAAATTGTGGGCCATGGAACACAGTGGTCCTCAAATCAAATGTAAATGGTGTTACATTTTCACCAGTTTGTTATGGGTGAAACCTTTGGGTAAGAACTTTGGAAATAATTACTCTTTCCATTTGTGGTTGATGGCTGCATTTCTGTAATCAGAAGTAAAAAATCTTGAATGTCAGTAAATAAAATAGCTAAGAACATGGATTTTAATTTGATATATGGTTTCACCCCCACCCTAATCAGACTCACCTCGCGAGAACCTATATAACATTTAAAAACAAATCGGTATTGTGTGGTTAAACATTCTTCCATTCCTGGAATTATATTGCAAATCTAGCTCAATGGAATAAAAATCTGTACGTATTCTATATGAACCAAGTTTGAATCACTTGAATCTTGTGGCTACATATGAAGGTATCTACATCGGTGTTGTTAGTTTGTCCTCCGATGCTGTGAGAGACGGCTGTGTATTTTAATCACGGTGATTTGACCAGGTCAGAGGAAGAAACAGGGCAAATAATTGACTAATTACTGAGACCCCATCACCAACTCATTCACACCATACAGCACAATGTTAAGAGTTATGCATTCGCAGAATAAAGGTTACCAAAGTCACTAAAGCATACAATAAAAATTAATTCAAGACAGTTAGCTGCAGTTAGAGGCAATTAAAATCTTGTTGAATTTGGTGAATGTAGAAAGGCAGATTGTGAGCATGCAAACATAAATCAAGTTGTAATAACAGAAGATCATAAGACATGGGTGCAAATTAGGCCATTCGGCCCATCGAGTCTACTCTGCCATTCAAACACGGTTGACCTATTTGTCCCTCTCTAGCCCATTCTCCTGTGAATTTCATGAAAACGTGAATTTCTTGATTCACATGAAATTCACGTGAAATAGCAGCTGTGACCCACCATTCAATACAAGCATAAATTATATTTTTCTCATCAGTGCCACTTTCTTGCACAGAACCCATACCCATTGACTCTCGGAATATCCAAAAGTAGATTCATTTTCATCCTAATATATTCAGCAACCGGGTAGATAATTCCTAAAATTCAAGTTTCAAGGTAAATAGACTTCTTTCCATCTGTTCCGAATGATCAGGTCCCTTATTTCAAGATCAGCTCTGTTCTTGCCCCCACCCAACTAGACTGGGGAACACACCCTCAATAATTTTTAAAATATGTTTCAATGGATTGTCCCATTCTTCTAAACCCAAGTCTAAGCTGCCTCTGCTTAACATGTGGCAAATCATAATTGCACTCCCTTCATCGTATGTATATACTTCCGTAGATTGCGATCATACGTGTATACAATTTTCCAGAAGCAGTATTACTGAAATCAGTGTTAGATGGAGTCAAATCCTAATGCAGTGACGGCTAACATGTCATCCAAATACTTGCACTGAATCTTATCTCCTTTTAAAACAGTGCCCTGTAGGCATATCTTTAGTGAAAGATCTTCCTTACCACTGATAATCTGGTCTGTAGTCCTTCAAGGAGCAGTGTTAAAATTGTTATGTTCCATTGTGTGGGAACCATTTTAGAATCCATTAAATTTTGGAAGATTTCATCTGGCAGATTCACTGCCTCTATCTCTTTTAAATCTTTGGATGCAGATCATCAAGTCGTGGCAATTTGTTGATTGCTGTTCCCCCACTAGTTTCTCCAAAACACTTTATACAAAACATCAATTTTCAGCAATTTCTCATTTAACACCACAGCCGATTATTTACATGTTCTGCCTCTTCATTGCAATGAGAGATAATGTATGTTTATTTGTACCTGGGGTACCACAACCTCTCTCTAAAACACCTATTGTTCATTAATCTAAAGATCCTTTTCCACAAATTAACAAGAATTGCAAAGTAAAGTGATTATGTAAAAATCCTAGGCAATTAACTATACTATGCTCTGTTGACTTGGAAACATACTTCAAAGCTTTCCTAACTCAGCCTTGCACCATTTTATTATTAAAATGTCTATACCCATTACAGAGCAGGTTTAAAGGTTAAAACATGATTGTCCATGTTGTTAGAAAGACCTTGTTAAACCAATGCCAAAATGATTTAATCTGGTTTCTTTTCACTCTCCATCTGTTCTTAGGCTATAATCCCCAACAGACAAGCTGTCAGCCTTCAGAGATTTGAGAACATTGTCTTCAAAACAAGCTATTGGTTCCACTCCCACACTGGAGCAGAGAATTTGGGTTCTGCTCAAAGAATATTTTTTTTGTCGGGATGCTGCCTTTATCCAGAGACATCAAACCCATCCTCCCGGGTAGGGGCTGAAGAACCCAGGAAAGGAAGCAAGTTGTTTGTGACAATGTTTACTGTTGGGATCTTTCTGTGCACATACTGTGGCTGCCTCTCATTGAGGTGATGGGGAAGACCCACAATGGGGGAAGTGTGGAACAGATGCCTTTAGAGTGAAACCACCCTCAGCAGTTTGCCTAAGCCTACACGATCTCCCGGTTGCTGAACACTCCCCTTCCCATTCTCATTCTGTCCTGGGCCCCCTCCATTGCCAGAGTGAGACCCAATGCAATTGGAGGAACAGCACCTCATATTTCGCTTGGGAAGCTTACAATCCAGCGGTATGAATATTAATTTCTCTAACTTCAAGTAACTGTGGCTTTCCCTTTCTCTCCAACCCTAGTTCTCCAACTCGTTTCACTGTCCTACTGATTAATTTTACTGATTGTATGCCTTCTTGTCACCTTCGCCATAGCCAACAATGAACCATTCTATGTGTTGGAAAGGACTGCAGATGCTAGTTTAAATCAAAGATAGACACAAAATGCTGGAGTAACTCGGCAGGACAGGCAGCATCTCTGGAGAGAAGTTATTGGATGACGTTTCGGGTCAAAGTCTGAAGAAGGGTCTCGACCCTAAGCATCACCCATTCCTTCTCTCCAGAGATGCTGCCTGTCCCGCTGAGTTACTCCAACATTTTATGTCTACCTTCGAAATGAACCAGTCTGAAGAAGGGTTTCGGCCCGAAACGTTGCCTATTTCCTTCGCTCCATATATGCTGTTGCACCCGCTGAGTATCTCCAGCACTTTTGTCTACCTACAATTCTTAATCATCACCAGCTTTGATCTGTCATTTTCACACCTTACCCTTCAATATCTGATTCCCTCCCCCTGACTCTCAGTCTGAAAGGTCTCGACCCTAAACAACACCCATTCCTTCTCTCCAGAAATGCTGCCTGACCCGCTGAGTTACTCCAACATTGTGTCTCTCCCTCCCCCCAGTATTTAGTATCTCTCCCTCCCCCCAATATTTAGTGTCTCTCCTTCCCCCCAGTATTTAGTGTCTCTCCCTCCCCGCAGTATTTAGTGTCTAGAAACATAGAAAATAGGTGCAGGAGTAGGCCATTCGGCCCTTCGAGCCTGCACCGCCATTCAATATGATCATGGCTGATCATCCAACTCAGTATCCTGTACCTGCTTTCTCTCCATACCCCCTGATCCCTTTAGCCACAAGGGCCACATCTAACTCCCTCTTAAATATAGCCAATGAACTGGCCTCAACTGCCTTCTGTGGCAGAGAATTCCAGAGATTCACCACTCTCTGTGTGAAAAATGTTTTCCTCATCTCGGTCCTAAAAGATTTCCCCCTTATCCTTAAACTGTGACCCCTAGTTCTGGACTTCCCCAACATCGGGAACAATCTTCCTGCATCTAGCCTGTCCAACCCCTTAAGAATTTTGTAAGTTTCTATAAGATCACCCCCCTCAATCTTCTAAATTCCAGCGAGTACCAGCCGAGTCAATCCAGTCTTTCTTCATATGAAAGTCCTGACATCCCAGGAATCAGTCTGGTGAACATTCTCTGTACTCCCTCTACGGCAAGAATGTCTTTCCTCAGATTAGGAGACCAAAACTGTACGCAATACAGTTGTACGCAATCTCACCAAGACCCTGTACAACTGCAGTACAACCTCCCTGCTCCTATACTCAAATCCTTTTGCTATGACTCTTCCTCCCCCCCAGTATTTAGTGTCTCTCCCTCCCCCCAGTATTGAGGGGGGATCTTATAGAAACTTACAAAATTCTTAAGGGGTTGGGCAGGCTTGATGCAGGTAGATTGTTCCCGATGTTGGGGAAGTCCAGAACAAGGGGTCACACAGTTTAAGGATAAGGGGGAAGTCTTTTAGGACCGAGGTGAGGAAAACATTTTTCACACAGAGAGTGGTGAATCTGTGGAATTCTCTGCCACAGAAGGTAGTTGAGGCCACAGTTCGTTGGCTATATTTAAGAGGGAGTTAGATGTGGCTAAAGGGATCAGGGGGTATGGAGAGAAGGCAGGTACGGGATACTGAGTTGGATGATCAGCCATGATCACATTGAATGGCGGTGCAGGCTCGAAGGGCCGAATGGCCTCTACTCCTGCACCTATTGTCTATGTTTAGTGTCTCTCCCCCCTCCCCCCCAGTATGTAGTGTCCCTCCCTCCTCCATTGATCAACCCCTCGCCTGGGACGCACCGGTTTCAATCTCCTGATTCTTCGGATGGTGGTCCTTGAAGACGATGCTGGGGCTGCTGCTGTTGCTGTCCTTGTTCCACTCGCGGCTCGTAAGCCGCCAGAGCTTCATCTCACCTTCGCCTCGTCCCCCCCGTCCCCCCCTCCTGTCAGCGGCACCAAAGCGGAGCCGGGGGGGATGGCAGCGGCCCGCCTCTCGGGGCCGCCTATAGGCTACGGCTGACGGAGTGAGGGGCGGCGCCGAGCGAGCAAGGCGTGCGGAGGGAGGAGGCCGTGTCCATGGTTGGCGGCGCCGATACCCGCGGCCCACTCAGGCTCAGCCCTCCACTAGGCCCCACAATACCGGTCGCCAGGGCGACGGCCAGGTCCACCGCCATTGGCTGACATGCCGCCGCGTCACCCCTGACCCGGCCACTCTCCCCGCTAATTGGATGAATGCGCGTCAATCACCCTCATGGTCCCGCCTCCCTGTCGCGTCACGGAACCCATGGTCCCGCCCCCCCCCCACCGGGTCAATGCTGCCCTTTCTTCTTGTCAATGATGGCAAGATATTTATTTTATATATTCCTTGTTTTTGGGGGCAATGCAACTGCCACCGACAAGGGCCGGCTTTCACTTATTCATTCATAACTTCCCTTCAAACTGTGGCTTAAACTTCAGAGGTTGGCCATATCACAAATCATCCTAGACACAAAATTGGAATGTGTTCAGGGAAGCCTCGATGAATATACAGACATGAATGAATGTGTGCTATTCTTAATGTTTCTATGTTTTATTCTTAATGGTTTACTGTATGTCATGTTGTTACTTGTGAGCAGAGCACCAAGGCAATAGACAATAGACAATAGGTGCAGGAGCAGGTCATTTGGCCCTTCAGCTGGTTCTCTGGATATTTTCAAGAGAGAGCTAGATAGGGCTCTTAAAGATAGCTGAGTCAGGGGATATGGGGAGAAGGCAGGAACGGGGTACTGATTGAGGATGATCAGCCATGATCACATTGAATGGCGGTTTCAATGTGACATTCAATGTGATCATGGCTGATCATCCTCAATCAGTACCCCGTTCCTGCCTTCTCCCCATATCCCCTGACTCAGCTATCTTTAAGAGCCCTATCTAACTCTCTCTTGAAAATATCCAGAGAACCAGCCTCCACCACCCTCTGAGGCAGAGAATTCCACAGACTCACAACTCTCTGAGGAAAAAGTGTTTCCTCGTCTCCGTTCTAAATGGCTTACCCCTTATTCTTAGATTGTGGCCCCTGGTTTTGGACTCCCCCAACATCGGGAACATGTTTCCTGCTCTAGCGTGTCCAAACTCTTAATAATCTTATATGTTTCAATAAGATACCCTCTCATCCTTCTAAACGTCAGAGTGTACAAGCCCAGTCGCTCCATTCTCTCAGCATGACTATCCCGCCATCCCGGGAATTAACCTTGTAAGTCTACGCTGCACTCCCTCAATAGCAAGAATGTCCTTCCTCAAATTAGGGGACTAAAACTGCACACAATACTCCAGCTGTGTTCTCACTAGGGCCCTATACAACTGTATAAGAACCTCCTTGTTCCTATACTTAACTCCTCTTGTTATAAAGGCCAACTTTGCCATTCACTTTCTTCACTGCCTGCTGTACCTGCATGCTTACTTTCATTGACTGATCAACAAGGACCCCCAGATCCCGTTGTACTTTCCCTTTTCCCAATTGACACCATTTAGATCGTAATCTGCCTTCCTGTTTTTGCTACCAAAGTGGATAACCTCACATTTATCCGCATTAAACTGCATCTGCCATGCAGTTTAATGCGGATAAATGTGAGGTTATCCACTTTGGTAGCAAATTCTTTGTATGTGTACATACTTGGTCAATAAACTTATTCATTCATTCATTCATATACCAGCTTTGGGACAGATGACAGTTGCATTCCCAATAGGACCCGGACACAGTTCAACAATGACAAGCCTTGGTTTACAGCAGAACTCAAGACAGCTCCGCCAGTCTAAAGATGAGACCTACAGGAGCAGGGATGCAGCCCACTACAGGCAGGCCAAGTACAAGCTGAGGAATCAGAGCTGCCAAGGAAAGGCACTCTGAGAAGTTGGGGAGCAAGTTCTCAGCTAATGACTCATCTCCAGTGTGGAAGGGCTTGTAAGAAATCACCAGCAACAAAAGGAACCCCCCCATCCCCCCCTCAGGACAATCGTCAGCTGACTCCAAAGTCCCTTTGCACCTCCGATTTCTGAATTCTCTCCCCATTTAGAAAATAATCTACGCCTTTATTCCTACTACCAAAATGCATGACTCCACACTTTGTTATGCTGTATTCCTTTTGCCACTTTCCCAACCTGTCCAAGTCCTTCTGCAGGGTTTCTGTTTTCGCTACACTATCTACCCCTCAACCTATCGTCATATCATCTGCAAAATTTCAATTTCATCATCTCATCCAAATCATTTCACACCATGAAGAGCAGCGACCCCAGCACCGAGCTCTACGGAACTGGTGTCCACTCTTTGTGATTAATGCGCTGACATCATGTTTTCAGCCAGTCAACGATGCTTTGCCTCAAGACATCAAGATACTTTGCCTCAAGAGAGCAAGATGCTTTGCCTCAAGACAGCAAGATGCTTTGCCTCAAGACAGCAAGATACTTTGCCTCTTAGCATAACGTCTTCAGTCAGCCATTAGCACTATGCTTCAATCATGTTCTTCTCTTTCACCATTTTCATAAGAAAAACACAACTAAACCTGGTGTCCAGGGAGCAGCATAGCCCATCAGGAGAATAGCCCAGGGTTAACCCAATAGTCTAGGGAGCAGTCCGATCCATCAGAAGAATCCCACATAAGTAATTTGACAACCATTACTTACCTAATTCTTCATATTCAGCTCTGTCCATCAGAAGAATGGTTAACCAATGGAAAGAAGCCTTGGCAAGCCGTAGTGTTTTAGCTGGTTAAACTCTGATAACGCTGGTTCAGGGTGCCTAAATTCTATAAACTTGTATCTAAGCCCTCTGAACTCTATGGAGAGAGACTGCATACTCTATATTGGCCAGGAAAAGACTCCACAATTGGATGTAGATTTCTCCATAGCTTGATTGGAGACTTGAAAATGGTGCTAATTCCCATGAATGTCAGACAGCATTGCCTATTGTCTTTCTATTACATCACAAAAAGCCAATGGAATGTTGGCCTTCATCGCAAGAGGCCTAGAATGTAAAGGCTGAAAGCCATGTTACAGTTAGATAAAGCTGTTGCACCCTACTTAGGATAATGGAGTTCAGGGCACCAAATCAGGTGAAAGATATAATGGTCTTGTGGGTGTATATGGCAGATGCATATTAACCTCGGATCTATATGTTTTAAAGTATGGAAAATGTTGTAAGCAGGTTTATATTGCAGAGTATAGAAGAATATCTGGTAAAATGTCCAATGTGCCTTCACAGGACGGTGATCAACATACAATTTGTCACGAGCCAAATGTTTCCAAAAGATTAGTTTTAAAAAAAAGTGTGGTTTAAAGAGATTGGGAGAGGAGGGTGCGGTAGAGGTGCATAAAATGGGGGCGGGGGAGGGTATAGTGGAACTGCAGAGCAGCATAAAGCTCAGGCAAATAATGATGAATAAATAACGGATGGCTGAGAAGCCAGAATTGGAAGAGACAAGTAGTTTCAGAGGATGCCAAGGGTGGAAGAGCTGAACTGAATGGATTTGAAAATAAAAATTAGCATTTTAAAATCAAGTTACTGTCAGATTGGGAGTATAGCAAGAGTGATGGATGAACTTCTTATGCAAGCTGGAAGACCAAGAGGTTCTGGAAAAGTAATGGCAGCATAGTAGGTCAGACCCTTCTTTTTTCCCCAGAGAAATAAGATTGGGAGTTTGGGCTTTGGTTTTGCACTATATTGGGGTTTTTGATTTATTGAATTATTTTGTGTGTTATGTTATCTATTGAGTACTGCATTTACAAACCTGTTGTGCTGCTGCAAGTACGAATTTCATTGTTGTGTTTTGGTACCTATGACAATTAAACACTCATGACTTGACGCTTGACCAGGCACACCAATATCTCTCCACTTAGAAGCCTTAGGAAGTTTGCCATGTCCCTAACAACTCTCTCCAACTTAAGTGCACCCCCCGCAGACAGCATTTTATCGGGATGCACCACAGCATGGTTTTGGTACATCTCCATTCAAGGCCTCAAGAAATCGCATTAAAACTGTGGACGCAGCCCAGACCATCACGCAAACAAGCCTCCCTTCCATTGACTCCATCTTCACTTCATGCTGCCTCGGCAAGGCTGCCAGCATAATCAAGGACCAGTCTCACCCCAGCCACTATCTGTTCCCCTCTTCCATCATGTAAGAGGCATAGAAGTCTGAAAATGCTTACTTCCAGATTCGAGAACAGTTTCTTCCACGCTGTAATCAGGCAACTGAACACCCTATCACCAATTCGAGAGCCGCCCTAAACCATCATCTACCTATTTTGAGACCCTCGGACTGTCTCTAATTAGACTTTATCTTACACTAAGCGTTATTCCTTTTATTGGTACACTGGACAACTTGATTATAATCATTTATAGTCTTTCTGCCGACTAGATAGAATGCCGCAAACAAACTTCACTGTACTTCTGTACATGTGACAATAAGCAAATTTGGTATTCTGAAAAACGCAAGAAATCATGGGATTTGCCAAAGGTCACTGGCGATAAAGAAAACGCGAACGAAGCAGCAGCTGCATAAACTGTATGTAAATTCTTATCTTTATTCATGATTTATGTGTAAAAAAATATTTAATGGAGCGGGGGTGCCAGGTAGCGGGAGAGCATGCAGACACCCACGCCTCATCTGCAGCCCGTGGCCCCGACGACGGGGGTGTTGCCGAGCCACTGCTGAACCGCCCCCCCACCCCCAGTGTCCCGTCCTCGCCCGGGGTGACCCTGGAGCGAAGGGGGGGGGAGGAGGCCCCTACTCCTGAGGAACCCATTCCTTTTCCCCGGGGAGGCTGCCTCTCCAGCCGAGCCACCGTAGCACCCCGTGCACACGGCGGGCAGCATCCCCGGAAAAAAGGAATGTGTGCCGTTTCGGGTCGAGACCCTTCTCCGGAGATGTTGCCTGGCGATCAGCCCCCGCCACCACCAAACCTCTCCGTCAGGAGTTATAACAGCCTCCACCAGCGGGGGCCTTCGACGCCGGAAGATAACAAGCAGCTCCAGTGGAACTGATTGCCTATCCTAGCTCCAACTGGGGACAGCCCAGCGGCAGCGCCGGAGACCCGTGCCCGACCCCACGGAGCAGCACGAAGCATAAAGCACTCATCTGAAACGAAGGTCTGATAACCAGATAGCACACAGCAGATCCGCACCCTCCAATATTTATCTCCAGTGACCTATAACCTGGGCATGTGCATTCAGAATACCAAACTCACTTATAAACTAATAATTTTAGCTCTTTAGATAGACACGTTTGCTGCTAGTTTGGTCCCAAATTTTGGGAATGACAATTGCCAAAACGTTAGGTTTAAAAAAAAAAAAATGTTATTTCAAAAGATAAGGATTTATACAAATATAAACTTACCAAATGAAGAGTGAACCTTGTCACCAGAGAATTAGTTTCTAATTTACCATGTTATTTGTCACAGAAACTATAATTCAAAATATCAGTATTCCCACCAGGGTTAATGTGAAAATGAATCTTTGAAGGAACTCCTTATACAGGCATAGTATTACAGTACACCTTAAGACACAAATGCATTTACAAGTGCTTTTATTCAGGCAAAGACAATACAATTCTACGTCACTAACATTTGTAAAAAAAGGTTGCAGTTTTCAGAACCAATGTTTTATAAAGCTTATCTTTTGAATTTAAACATTTTTAATTCTCTCGTCCAATAGAGTCAATGCAGGCAGGTTTGGATCACAATTTACAAAGTACATATTAAAAGTTACAAAATAGTTTCCTCAGAAAGATTCTGAAGACAATTTCACTGGGAAGCAGATATTCATACAACCAAATTAAACTCCCAGGTTATATTACATTGAGTTGCATTGCTGGATATGGCAACTCCACATCTTTTGAAAGTTCCAAGCATCATTGCTGAGACCACAAAGCAAGTGGCTATAGCTCGTCTAGTCAGTAGGTAACTGAAGCTCTCAAAATGACCAGCTTTTGGTTCTAGTTTAGAGGCATTAAACACATTCAACAAACCAGACTTATCCAACTCTGCCTCCTACCCCAAACCTGTCCTGGACTTACACAGCAGAAACAAAACCACAAACAAGTTCTGTAGTTACACATTTATTTCTGGCTAATTTACAACAAACACCAACTGAATTTTACCAATAACCATCATTTGGGCAAAAGAAGCCAGCTCACCATAAATCACCGATGGCAGTTATAACCACTGCAATTGCTGTGGACCCAGAATGGGAACTGGCACACCTTGCACTCCTCCTTTTGCTGGTTTAATGCCTTCTGGGATACTGAAGTCTGACAAATACTCCTTTCAATTAAATCCAAAAGCTAACAAACCCCTGGGTAAAAAAATGTGGTCCATTTCATTGCAGTCACAAGGTGGTTTCACATACAGTCCATTGAATTCTCCGGAACTATACTCAGTGCACCTCCTGTGCCAAGTCCCTTCAGGGGTGTACAAGTGGGAGGCAGCATTGTATTTGAACTTGGGTCAACATTCTCAATATCTTCCATTTTTTCACTAACGCCTTCCCAATTGATGTGGAACCTTGTAACTCTTGGATTTGAAGCCAAAATATTTCGCTGGAGCTAGAGAGCAAGGAGAGAAAAACAGATTCAGTGCTGGTGATACCAATGCACACAACAGCATCATAACTAGACTATTCACAAATATTAAAGTTACCAAAGTTAGAGGCCTGGGTTCAAATGCACCTTTAATGCCATAGTGCTCCCAGCCATCATCTGCAAAAGCATGAATGTTAGCCACTGTAAAATACGTGGTATTTGATACAGCGAGGCATGAACATGGAGACTCAATTTCTACACAGGGCTGTTGGGGGGGGTGATCCAGTCTGCCTTTGGATAGGCAAACGATCCAAGGATTGAATGGCAGCAGCACAGCTGGTAGAACTACAACTCTTCAGTACCAGAGATTGGATTTTACTTCGGAGTCACGTGAGTGACTACGTGAAGAATCCCGCCACGACGCATGCGTGTCATATCGCTTCACGCTTGCGAAACGACAGGCGGGGGGGGGGGGGGGAGTGTTTTTACCATGCTGATTACAGGTGGAGAAACCAACGGGCTGCGACAAAGCTGGTGGGCTAGATGGGATCAGCTGTGCCCGATGTCGCCTCCGCACCGGCCAGATCCACTCCACGGAAGGGCAGTAAGGACAAAGCTGGTGAGGGAGGACCGCGCAGCAGCGGGCAGCCAGCGGCACTCGGATCACCGATAGTGGGATCAGCTGTGCCCGATGTCGCCTCCGCACCGGCCAGATCCACGCGGCCGGGCGGTAAGGCTAGACACAAAAACAAACAAGGTCGTGGACTCAGAGGAGTCCGACTTTGAACAACCGCGGTCGGCCAGCGCCCGAGAGCGCTGGAGCCGGATGGAGCGGTGTGTGGAGCATTTGCTCCAACGTGACAGACTCCGGGAGATGGAGTCGGGTCACTGTGGGCCCTATGATAAACCCACAGCAGTACCTCTTGAAGGGCTGCACAGTGCTTCTACCTCATCAGAGGGGAGCACTGCGGGTCAGTTCTGGGCTGACCTGGAAGAGGGGTCTGCAGAAGGAAAGACAAGTGTGCAAGGGGTGCAGGAACAAGAGAACCTACTGGAACCCACTACAGCCAAAGACAGCACCCAACGCACCCACCAGCAGAACTGGTGAAAGCTCGAAGGCCCGGTACTCAAAACATGAGTCTTTTTTAGGCCATGGCCCAGGCCGGCCTTCTTGGAAGATGCGGGGACCTCCAACGCCAACCAAACCGAAAATCCAGACACCAGCGCAACAACAGCAGCGAAGAACCTACAAAAAGAAGTAAACCTGCCACTGGAAACTATGGAGGTAGGTGGGTCTGGTTCCCTACAAAATACAGGGAGCATGGAGGTTGGGTGGAGATTACACTCTTTTCTGAAGGCATGGAGCATGTTAACAACCGATACTTGCATCTTAAGCAGTATCCAGGGATATACAATAGAGTTTATACACAAGTACAGCCCTCCAGTTCAACATATACTGAACCGAATGTTCGTGCCTTCTGATAAAGAAAAATCCAAAGCGCAAGCTGAACTGGAGCGGCTTTACATAAAAGGTGTAATTGAGAAAACTCAACACGAACCATTAGAATTCGTGTCCAATATATTTATCAAAAACAAAAAAGATGGTGGTTGTCGCATCATCATAGATCTGACAAAATGGATACCTTTGTTACTGCTAAACAATTAATTTCCAAAGGTTACTTCATGGCCAGCATCGATTTAAAAGATGCTTACTATTCAGTGCCTATACGAGGTGACCACAGATGTTACTTAAAATTCAACTGGATGGGACAACTCTGGCAGTATAAAGCACTGCCAAATGGGTTATCATCAGCCCCAGGCTGCTCACAAAAATTTTGAAACCAGCCCTAGCGTCTCTACGGAAACGTAAACACATGGTCATGGCATATTTAGATGACATACTCATTGTGGGCAAAACTTTGGAATTGGCCAAACAAACTGTAACAGCCACAAAGCAGTTATTTGAAAAACTGGGATTTATTATCCATCCAGTTAAATCTAAACTAACGCCTTCCACTACTATGGACTATTTGGGGTTTCACCACTGACTCAGTTCACATGTCGGTGACTCTGCCTAAGGGAAAGGCTAGAGATTTAATAGAGGCTTGCAATAACCTCATTGACATCAGCAAACCATCCATCAGATTGGTAGCAAAAGTAATTGGCAAAATGGTGGCTGCCTTTACAGCAAATATGGAACACCAGATATCGATCTATTCGCATCCAGACTTAACCACCAGTTATCAAATTATGTTTCATGGGAACCAGACCCTGGGGCAGCGGCGACAGATGCATTTTTGCTGCATGGGGGGGGGGGGGGGGGGGGGGGGGGGGGGGAATTTTTTATTTACGCATTCCCTCCTTTCTGCCTCATCAATCGGGTATTAAGGAAAATACAACAAGACTCTGCGTCTGGTATTGGTAGTACCCGATTGGCCTACTCAACCATGGTTCCCAGTGGTATTAAACATGGTATTAGAACCATGTATCACCATCCCACATAGACCAGATTTATTGCTACATCCCGTAACAAGGGATAGCCACCCATGCCATAAACATTTGAACTTATTAATTTGTAGTTATAAAAACACCTCTACTACAACTGGGATTGACGGACCGAACAGTGAACATGATCTCGGCGGCCCAAAGACAGTCAACCAAAAAACAGTATCTGGTCTATATCAAGAAGTGGGCGATGCACTGCCATAAAAACAACATCAACTACAGAGACATGAACATCCCGTCTGTTCTGGAATATCTGGCAGGCCTCCACTATGATAAGGGGCTCAGTTACAGTGCCATCAACTGCGCCAGAAGTGCCCTATCGACTTACCTATGGCAGGGGACAGAGCGTTACTCTGTTGGGACTCACCCACTGGTAACAAAACTTATGAGGGGAATTTTTAATACTAATCCCCCAAGAACCAGGTACTCCCAAATATGGGATGTAATTATTATCCTGAAGATGCTCAGGAATTGGTCTCCAGCAACAGCTCTGTCCCTACACAGACTGACATTAAAAACAGTCATGCTAATGGCATTGGTCACGGCACAAAGGGTACAGTCACTGCATAAACTAAGACTGGACAACATGACTTCCTCAACAGAAAATATTACGTTTCATATCTATGAGTTAGTAAGCAGAACAGACAGGGATCAGCAGGCCTCAATATACAATTTAGGTCATACCCAACAGATGACCGTCTGTGTATAGTAAGACATCTGTCGTTATACATGGAGAAAACGAAAATCCTAAGAGGCAATGGAAAGGCACTTTTTGGTCAGCCACTAGCAACCACACAAAAGAGTGACGGTCCAGACCATCTCAAGATGGCTGAAACAGGTGCTAACACAGGCTGGGGTGGATACTAATATTTTAAATTTCATTCCACCAGGGCTGCAGCTACATCGGCAGCGATACAGTTGGATGTCTCAATGAACCAAATCCTCAAGGCAGCAGGATGGTCTGGGGGGTGGGGGGGGGAAACATTCCAATTATTTTACAATAAACCAGTAATGAAACCTGGAACGTTTGCAGAAACAATTTTAAGTTCTGTAAATAAATTTAAACCCATAAAAAGGGGTTATAAAATTGTGTTAATAAATTTTATGATTTCAATGTCGAATTCATGTCCAAATTATGTTAACACAATTCCTCCTACAGTCATCAAGGCAGACGTGATGCATGGACTCGTTTCCACGGCATGAAATCACAGAGCTTTAAAATCTTCACGTAGTCACTCATGTGACTCCGAAGTAAAATAGTAAGATTAAACGAAAACTTACCAGTTTGAAGTTTGATCTGTATTTTATGAGGAGTTACGATGAGGGATTACGTGCCCTCCGCTCCCACCCTTGATCATATACTTAACTGGTATCTCTTCTCTAATCTTACTATGTTTAGTCATTACAGTTATCTGTGATTTCACACCGCTGCTTTGAAGAATGACACGCATGCGTCGTGGCGGGGTTCTTCACGTAATCCCTCATCGTAACTCCTCATAAAATACAGATCAAACTTCAAACTGGTAAGTTCTCGTTTAATCTTACTATTAAACCCTGATCTCAAGTGAGTCACTGTAGAGTTTGCACATTTTTCATTGTGAGACATATGCTCTGGTTCCCACCCACCCCCTCCCCCCACATCCGAAAGATGTTCATTATTGACCACAGTAAATTGCCCCCAATGTGTAGGGAGCAGTGAAATCTGGGATTAGATGAGAATAAATGTAGAATTAGTGTAATGTTTGGTTGATTGGCCTGTTTCCATGCATCCGACTACCTCACTTCAAAAGCATTCATTGATAAAGGGGTAGATGTTCCAGGACTAAGAATGCAGTCCAATTTTGGAAGAGTTGCCCTGACCAAACATCTTCAGGACTATCAAAAATTGGGTTCACTGAAAAGGGCACATGATTTTGGCAAAATTAAATTGTCTTCCTGCAAAGGGGGCATGAATGCACCTGCAGTGCAGTGAAGGTAAAATCTGTCAACAGAACATTGGTTCCATGTGACTGAACCAAACTCTATTAAGCATTGCAGAATGGCATGTTATGTGGGAGCAGACTTGTATTAACCATCACTGATGCATTCAGCATCATGACATTCAAAACCTCAGAATCACTTCCACCACAGAACAGAAGTGCGGTGAAATAGCATGGCAATGAATGGAACAATGTAAATTTATATTAAATGCATCAAATAAATGGGTTATTAAGTAGTGAAGAGCTATATCTGCGTATGACTTTAAAAGGTGGAGTCTTGGAGAACTCCTTATTCTGAAATACTAGCCAGGCTCCAAGGCAAGACTGGAGGTGGCCTGGTTATTCCCTTTGAGGCAAAGTAGATTTTAATAACTTGCTTAGACAGTTATGTGAAGATGGAAGATGCCTTTAAAAATAATTCAAAGACAGGTTTGGGGCAAATACAAGCAAGGGAGGAAAACCTTTAAATTAGTGGGAATTGGCACGGATTCAATGGCTCAAATGGTAATCTCCCAGTGACCATTTATGATCCTATGAATGGGCAAGGCAATCGAGAGAGACACTAGGCATCGAATATACAGATCCTGCACTATAAGATACATACCGCAGACATGTACTTGCTGAAAAAAGTCTGAATGTCTCAAAACTCTAGCCATTTCAAGTCCTATTCAGTGTTCTTATTCTCCAGCCTTGTAGGCCACAGAGCAATAGGATTGGCAAGGTATTCACTGGAAATGTTTCTATTGGTACACCGATTTTAAAAGCAGTGACTTCCAATTTTGTTTTCAAACTACAAAAACAATGAATTTCCATAGCTCTTACTTTGGCATAGTCTGGTTTCATCGGTGGGTTCTCCTTTAATTCAGGATCAGTGTATTCATTATTCACGTAATAGCCGACACGAATAAACTCTTGATCTCTATACGTGCACGTGATGAGCACCACAGTCACACCAACTGCATCAGCGTCCGGGATAAGACTCGCATTTGGGGCATCAGCCTGGAAAAGCAAATGGGAACCATGTTATTTGTACAATTAAGAAATCTACACAATGCAAACAACCCAAGCTCCATGTTTATGTTGAGTTATTTGATAAAGTTGTTAAAAGCCAATCTCACACTGCTACAATCACCCAAGATTACAATACGACTGAAGCCCAAACTCAAAGTTAGACTTTTAAATAACCATAAATTATTCCCCTGCATCCTTTAAAACAAATCTCCCGTTTGCATGTTTGGTGCAAAATACGAACAGTTCACCTCTGAAATCCTCCAATATGCACAAAAACGATTAGTCTTGGGTATAGCCATCAATTACTCAATCTCCAAACCCCCAGGTTATGGTTTTTACCAGTAGAGCATCTTAAGAGGGCAGGTGCATGATCAGAGGGTGGTTAACAGAGCTACATTTTGCAGATAATTTGGAATTCTCTACTCTGTGGGGCAGCTTGAGCTGCATAATTGGGGTATATAGAGGATGTCAGTTGCCTGGTATCAAACCAATGCACAAATAGGGAAAGGAGCAAGGTTACTAGCTATTATTCAGGAAAAGTATCACGGTTCAAATTTTACAACTTCCCTTTGACTTGCAATTACCACAGGACATACAACTTTTCAATACAAAGTACATGAAACACCAAATGTTGGCAGAAATCAACAAACTGACAATTGATAACATTGGAAGCCTGCTCTGAAAGCTGTACATACTTAGTCCAAAAGCAATTTTAATTTAGATTACTGTCCAAGGGATAGCTAAAGACAACTGAAGCTTCCAGTGTTAATCATCAACTCTTAACACAATTAGCGTTAACAAAAACAGAAATAAAGTATTACAAACACATCTTAATATGATTATTCAGACACAAAACCAGATTGAATAAATGTTAACCAATACCAAAAACAAATTCAGCTCTTCAAAAAAAAACACAGCTCAGACTACATTTGAGAGGGAAACTTAATATTCTAGGCTGATAACCTTTCATCTGCTCTTCATATGTTGCCTGACCTTTAGAGAATTTCCAGCCCTCGGTTTATTAGCTGTGGACCAATTATATGCATAACAGGAACAAAGAACTACAAATGCTAGTTTAAAAAAAAAAAAGACAAAAAGTGAAGGGGCAATTGAGCAGGTCAGGCAACACCAGGAATCCCAAAATGTCACCTGTACATGTTTCACATCTGACAATTAATTTATCCAATACTGTATTTTTATTTACCTGCTCTATAACAGTACAATATTATTATTGTTCTAGAATTAGTCAACCAGGAAGTAGAGTTAGACAAGACCATCACCAGTTTAAAAGTGACGTGACGGAACGCAATTAAACTACAGCAATAGATGAAATAAAACTTTTTGGGATGCATTTAGGCCAAATGTGATTCCACCATACATAAGATAGAAGACAATAACCAACAACCAAAACCACACAAAGCCAGTAAGCTCCTGCAAAAGATCAGACCACCGACAGTCACGAATGATGACAAAGTAGTTTAGGCGCGAATTCTAAACGAAAGTTATGCATGCCAAAGATGAACCAAATGCTCAAAGACAGGGTTCACTCTTACATGCAGTTTTTTTTTGTGCACTGTGGCCTGACCACAGCCGACCATTGCAATACCTGAAACACAAACATGTGACGTCCAGCTGGGACAGGTCCCACCAGCACCGAGTCCAGCACCTGGTCGTGCTCCTCGCTCTCGGCAGAGCCCACGTAGATAATTTTCCACTCCAGGTCTACAAGAGGAAGGCAGTGAAGAACAAAAACAGAACAATAAATAGATGGGCAATGGACAATGTGTGCAAGTGGCCCCGGGTCGCGCCACAACGGCGGATTGACAACCCATTGATTAAAAAAAAACACTCCCCGAAGGCGCCAATTGTCACCCGGCCCAGTCCGGCCCCGGCCCTCACCGTCCGGCAGGTCCTCGATGCACTCGAATGTGATCTCAAACTGGAAGGGGTTGTTGAAGGGAGATGGGTTGTCCAGGACCACCACGTTCAGCACCTGTACTTTGGCCATGGTGAATGAGGGATGGAGGGAAGATGATGGAGGGGGGGGGGAAGTGTTTGTGTGGGAGCAAGGGGCGTTTGTCCGCCTGTTTACGCGGGGGCCCCGCGCTCCGTGGCCGTACACGCAGGCGCACTACACCCGCTTACATCCGCCGGCCGGCTCCCTCACACTGCGCGCCTCCCGCCAACGCGCGCCTTTATACTGGCGGCGCCGGCCTCGCGAGAGCAGCAGCCCGCCCCGCCCCCCCCCCCCTTCAACCAACTTTATTCACACGCGCGCGGCGGCGTCAGCGTCAGCGGGGCGGGAAAAGGCCCGTGTGTGTGTGGGTGGATGGATGGCGGCGGGAGTCAGGTCTGTGAGGGAGGGAGTGGTGGGTGTGGGAGGGTGAGGGGTGTGAGGGTGAGGGAGGGGTGTGAGGGGAGGGAGGGAGGGGTGTGAGAGGAGGGAGGGGGGGGTGTGAGAGGAGGGGAGTGAGGGTGAGGGAGGGGAGGAGTGTGAGGGGAGGGGGAGGGGTGAGAGGGGAGGGAGGGAGGGGTGTGAGGGGAGGGAGGGGTGAGAGGGAGGGAGGGGTGTGAGGGGTGAGAGGGAGGGAGGGAGGGGTGTGAGGGGTGAGAGGGAGGGAGGGGTGTGAGGGAGGGGTGTGAGGGGAGGGAGGGGTGAGGGAGGGAGGGAGGGGTGTGAGGGAGGGGTGAGAGGGAGGGAGGGAGGGGTGTGAGGGAGGGAGGGAGGGGTGAGGGGAGGGGGAGGGAGGTAGGGGAGGGAGGGGTGTGAGGGAGGGGAGTGAGGGTGAGGGAGGGGAGGGGTGTGAGGGAGGGGTGTGAGGGAGGGAGGGGGGGGAGAGGAGGGGAGTGAGGGTGAGGGAGGGGAGGGTGTGAGGGGAGGGGGAGGGGTGTGAGGGAGGGAGGGGAGGGGTGAGAGGGGAGGGAGGGAGGGGTGTGAGGGGAGGGAGGGGTGTGAGGGGAGGGAGGGGTGAGAGGGAGGGGTGTGAGGGAGGGGTGTGAGGGGAGGGAGGGGGTGAGGGGAGGGAGGGGTGAGAGGGAGGGAGGTGTGAGGGGAGGGAGGGGTGTGAGGGGAGGGAGGGGTGAGAGGGAGGGAGGGAGGGGTGTGAGGGAGGGGTTGAGGGAAGGTGAGGGGAGGGAGGGAGGGGTGTGAGGGAGAGGGGGGAGGGAGGCGAGTGAGAGCTGAGTGCTCAACTACAAAGGCGACCGCGCCTTTGTGGTTGCAGCCCCTAGACTATGGAACAGCATCCCCTTTCCCATCAGAACTGCCCCCTCCATCGACTGGTGTTGGCGGCGCGACTCACCCGTTGCAGCGGCCCCTACAGCATGTCTGTCTTTTTTTTTATTTTTTGTCTAGTTAAAATGTAGTGTTGGTGTTTTTTAATACTGGTTTTAAATGTGTATATGTGGGGGGCGGGGGAAACTGTTTAAAATCTCTTCCCTGTCTGGGAGACCCGACCTTTTCCCTGTCGGGTCTCCGTTGTCGTTGGGGCCTAGCACCCTGGAGCGGCCTCCAGCCTGAACGACCCGGGGGCTCGGGAGACTGCGGAGCTGTGGACTAACCATCGTGGGGCTGGCCGGCCTCGGAGCGTGGGGAGCGGTGGTGACTCGCTGCTGCAACTCGACTCCTGGGGCTCGGCGGCTCCAGCAACGCAGCTGCAGGTCCGATGGACTGGGACATCGGGAGCTTGCTGGTCCGGGTGGAGAGACCGCTTCCCGGAGCTCCCGCAACGCGACTTCTCCAGCCCGTGTCGCGGGGTTGGAACGACCTGGAGCGGGGTCATACATCACCCGGCACGGCTTCATGGCCGTGGGACATTCCAGCGCCCGCCGGGGGCTCCAACTTCGAGACTTCTAGACCGGGAGCGGGGCCGTAAATCGCCCGGCACGGCCTAAAATGGCCGTGGGACTTATCATCGCCCGCCTGGGGCTTCGACATCGGGAGAGTCATGGAGAACAGGGGAGAGAAAAGACTTTGCCTTCCATCACAGTGGGTCCACTGTGATGGATGTTTGTGTGAACTAAATTGTGTGTATGTCTAGGAATTGTCTTTGTTTGTATGGCTATGGAAACAGAATTTCGTTTAAGCCTCACTGAGGCTCAAATGACAATAAATTGTATTGTATTGTATTAAGTCAAGACTAAAGACTTATTTAAATTGTCTGACAATAATCTTAGTGTCTGTAATAAGGTAAAATATCTAGGGCATATTATTACAGAACAAATGACAGATGATGAGCATATTTATAGGCAACGACGCATGCTGTATGTACAGGCGAATATTCTCTTGCGCAAATTTGGTGCGTGTGCAGATGTGGTGAAGATGTCGCTATTTAGAGCATACTGCACACCACTCTACACTGCGCACCTGTGGTCGAACTATGGAAAGACAAGTATGCAGAGACTAAAGGTGGCATATAACGATGCCATGAGAACACTGCTAAGGCAACCTAGATGGTGTAGTGCCAGTAATATGTTTGTGGCTGCAGGAGTCAGTACTTTAGAAGCTATCCTAAGACATCACATGTATAAATTCATTTGCAGGATAAATTACTCTAAAAATGTGCTTATTGTCAAACATAAGGTTTAGCACTACACGCTACGAATCCCAGCTGTGGAGACACTGGTATCGTTGTCTCGTTGTAGGACATTGATCATTCTTTTAATCTGGATTTTTAACTTGTGTATTGTGGTTTAAAAAAATATATAAATTATGATGTTTTTATAAGTGATATAGATTCAAGAAGTTTAAGAAGTTTATTGCCATGTCAACAAGTTGATAGGAATGTGTCTTGGTTCGCTCTCAGACAGATACAATACAGTACAATATAACCACCACATACACCACAATAAATAATACAGACAACACTGTACGAAGGACAATATATACAGGAAGGACAGTACCCAGCAGCGTCATGTTAAGCGTAAGTGCAAGTGCAAAAGAAAGTGCAGAGTGATTAGTGCAAATTCAAATATCTGATGGCTTGGAGGTAGGTGCTGTCTCTGAAGCGAGATGTTTTACTTTTAATGCTTCTATATCACCTTCCTGATGGGAGGAGATTAAAGAGGTAATGTGCCGGGTGAAAGTGGTCTGCTATGATTTTTTTGGCCTTTCTGGTGAGTCTTGTTGAGTAAAGTGCTGTCACTGAGGGAAGTCTGCTGCAACCGATGATCTTAGAAGCTCGGCGCACTATTCTCTCCAGCCGAATCTTATCCTGCGAGGTTGTGTGACCATACCAGACAAGCATGGAGAATGAGTATGCTTTCTATGGTAGACCTATAGAAGTGGGTCATGGCTGGTCGACTGACCCTGAATTTTTTGAGCTGCCGCAGGAAGTAGAGTCGCTGGTGGCACTTACTGATTATGAGACTGGTGTTGAGCTCCCATGATAGGGATTGATGTATGGTGGTCCCGAGGAACTTAAAGGAGGTGACCCTCTCAACCACCTCTCCATTGATGAAGAGGGGGAGGAGGGGTGTGGGCTTCTTTCTGAAATCAACAACCAGCTCCTTATATTAAGATTTTATATGTATTTTATGATATTTAATATGCAATGCATTTTTAATGTGATGTTGCTCCTTGTCTGGACCTTGAGTCCGTAATAAAGTTTATTATTATTATTATACTCCCAAGCCTTTCTTGACGTCCTCTGAGTGAGGGCTATATGTATATATGTATGTAGTTTGTTTTGTTGTAAAGCACTTTGGCCAACGAGAGTTGTTTTTTAAATGTGCTATATAAATAAATGTGACTTGACTTGACTAACTACTGACAGCAGATGCTGCACCATTCAATAGACAATAGGTGCAGGAGTAGGCCATTCGGCCCTTCGAGCCAGCACCGCCATTCAATGTGATCATGGCTGATCATCCCCAATCAGTACCCCGTTCCTGCCTTCTCCCCATATCCCCTGACTCTCTCTCGCTATCTTTAAGAGCCCTATCTAGCTCTCTCTTGAAAGAATTCTCTCCAGAGAACCTGCCTCCACCGCCCTCTGAGGCAGAGAATTCCACAGCCTCACAACACTCTGTGAGAAAAAGTGTTTCCTCGTCTCCGTTCTAAATGGTTTACCCCTTATTCTTAAACTGTGGCCCCTGGTTCTGGACTCCCCCAACATCGGGAACATGTTTCCTGCCTCTAGCGTGTCCAAGCCCTTAACAATCTTATACGTTTTAATGATATACCCTCTCATCCTTCTAAACTCCAGAGTGTACAAGCCCAGCTGCTCCATTCTCTCAGCATATGACAGTCCCGCCATTCCTCCTAATTTGAGGCAGGAAATTCTTGCTATTGAGGGAGTACAGCCCAGGTTAATTCCCGGGATGGCGGGACTGACATATGATGAGAGAATGGGTCGACTGGGCTTGTATTCACTGGAATTTAGAAGGATGAGAGGGGATCTTATAGAAACATATAAAATTATTAAGGGATTGGACTGGCTAGAGGCAGGAAACATGTTCCCCATGTTGGGGGAGTCCAGAACCAGGGGTCACAGTTTAAGAATAAGGGGTAGGCCATTCAGGACTGAGATGAGGAAAAACTTTTTCACGCAGAGAGTTGTGAATCTGTGGAATTCTCTGCCACAGAAGGCAGTGGAGGCCAATTAACTGGATGTTTTCAAGAGAGAGTTAGATTTAGCTCTTAGGGCTAACAGATTCAAGGGATATAGGGAGAAGGCAGGAACGGGGTACAGATTCTGGATGATCTGCCATGATCATATTGAATGGCGGTACTGGCTCGAATGGCCCACTCCTGCACCTATTGTCTATGTATGGGACTGCAGATGTTGCCTTACACTGAAGATAGACACAAAATGCTGGAGTAACTCAGCGGGACGGGCAGCATCTCTGGAGAGAAGGAATGTGTGACTCGGGTCTGAAGAAGGGTTTGGGTCCGAAACGTCACCCATTCCTTCTCTCCACAGATGCTGCCTGTCCCTCTGAGTTACTCCAGCGTTTTGTATATATCTACCATCTACCACTTTGGTGACCCTCGGCCTATCTTTGATCGGACTTTGCTGGCTTTAACTTGCACTAAACATTATTTCCTTATCATTTGACTGTATGGCAAATCAAATTACATATATGTTTTTACATACTTGTCTAATAAATAAATAAATTATATCTGTACACTGTGGATGGCTCAATTGTCATCATGTATTGTCTTTCTGCTGACAGGTTAGCACGCAACAAAAGCTTTTCACTGTACCTTGGTACACGTGATAATAAACAGAACTGAAACTGGGTGGGTGGGTAGGTGGGCTAGTGAGTTTGATGAGGCGTCGGAGCTCGGTCACCTCCCTTTGTGTGGCTGGGGGGTGGAGAATGGTTGGGCTATAATTTGGACTCATTATTCCTAATTTCATGTCATAGGAGCAGCATCCAAGGGGAAAATGCTGACAACTTCCAATTTCCTGGCCGTTTGCAATTGTGGAGGTACAAATCACGCCTAGAATCATATCTGATGTTCATAATACCCTTCTGCTCAACTTAACAGAACTGAACCGAGGTGAATGTGCTTTTGTATTGGGATGTACTGAGCTGTATGCAAAAAATGTATTGCACTGTACCTGCTATGCATGACAATAAAGAAACCATTGACGTTGAGCTGTGGGTATGGTTCTGTTAGGGAATCTTCATCTGTTTCCATCAGACCATAACACATAGCAGCAGAATTAGGGCATTTGGCCCATCAAGTCTACTCTTCCATTCAATCATGGCTGATCTATCTCCCCCTCAATCCCATTCTCCTGCCTTCTCTGCGTAACCCCTGACAACCATACTAATCAAGTACAATAATCTAAGATTCTGACATCTGCTATTAGAGGCTATCATTCCAGAGGCTGAGGGGTGATCTGATGGAGGTTTATAGACAATAGGTGCAGGAGTAGGCCATTCGGCTCTTCGAGCCAGCACTGCCATTCACTGTGATCATGGCTGATCATCCACATTCAGTACCCCGTACTGCCTTCTCCCCATATCCCCTGACTTTAAGTGCTAACTCTCGAAAGCATCCAGAGAATTGGTCTCCACTGCCTTCTGAGGCAGAGAATTCCACAGATTCACAACTCTGGGTGAAAACGATTTTCCTCATCTCTGTTCTAAATGGCCGACCCCTTATTCTTAATCATACAAGTATGATGAATTAAGTATACAATCAAGTATATTCTTACGTATACAATCATGTGAGGAATAGAATTTTACCCAGAGTAGGAGAATCTATAACCAGTGGACATGGGTTTAAGATGAGATTAAGAAAAATGTAGTCAAGAATGTTTTATTGTCATATGTCCCATTTGGAACAATGAAATTCTTGCTTGCAACAACACAACAGAATATGTAAACATTGTACTCTAGAAAAACATGCCCTATACATCTCCTTTAAATGTTCCCTCTCTGACCTTAAAGCCATGATGCCCTCGCCTTGGTGTGATGAGAAGAAAAGGCTTTGTCTTTGTCCATCCATCTGCCAACTAGACCTTCTTCCTCTGTATCAACCTGTCACTTCATAAATTAATGTCGTAGGAACAGAATTAGGCCCATCAAGTCTACTCCGCCACTCAATCATGGCTGATCTATTTTTCCCTCTTAACTTCATTCTCCTGCCCTCTCCCCATAACCCCTGACACCCTTACTAATCAAGAATCTGTCGATCTTCCCTTTAAAAATACCCAATGACGGCCTCAACAGCCGTCTATGGCAATGAATTCCACAGACTTGACACCCTCTGATAAAATAAATTCCTCTTCATCTCTTCTCAAAGGTAAGTCCTTTTATTCTGAGGCTATGTCCTGGTTCTAGATTGTCTCACCAGTGAAAGCATCCTCTTCACATCCACTCTATCCAGGCTTTTCGGTAAGTTTCAATGAAGTTCTGCCCTCCTTCTTACTCCAATGAGTACAGGCCCAGTGCCGTCAAACACTCGTCGTTTCTCATAAACCTCCTCTGGACCCTCTGCAACGCCAGCACGTCCTTCCTCAGATATGGGGCCCAAAACTGCTCACAATACTTCAAATGCGGTGCGACCAGTGCCTTAAAGCCTCAGCATTACATCCCTGTTTTTATATTCTAGTCCTCAACAACACCTCTTGCTCAATGTCAATGTCAACAAAACCAAGGAAACTTCATAAAGGGAAAGGCGGGCGATCACTTGGGTAGCGGTGGGTCGAGAGTTAGCAGCTTCAAATGTCCAACACATAAGTGTAATAACAAAGAAGGTGCGTCTGCCCATCTACTTTCTTCGAAGTTTAAAGAACTTCAGCAGTCACTGAAAAAGCTTCTACCCATGCGCCGTTAAAAGTGTCCTGGCTGGTTGAATCATGACCTTGTCGACCAAATCCAATGCACAGGAAGACACGAGGCTGCAGGGAATGGGGGGCTCAGCCCAATCTATCACAGACACGGCCCTCCCCACTATTGGGAGTATCTACACGAAGCAGTACCTCAAGAAGGAAGCATTTATCTACAAGGATCCCCACTCTCTGGGTAAGGCCCTCTTCTCTCTCCAACTGTCAAGCAGGAGGTACAAAAGCCTGAAAAGCCACACCACCAACTATGGGAACAGCTCTTTATTAAAGCTGTCAGGTTGTTGAACCGACCTGCACAACCCGAATTCTACCTCAGCAATGAAACACACTGATCGTGGACTTGTATTTTTAAGATTGTTTTTGCAATAGTGTATTGTTTGTGAACAGTCTTTATTTTCCTTTTTACTATGGTGCAGAATGAATGTAATTTTATGTACAATTTATGTTTTATGTGTGTTGTCCGATATTCAGCAGCCACGAATGCAGAGACTCGTACTTCAGTGTTGTTTAGAAATACAGCGCGGAAAAAGGCACTTCGGCCCACCGACCGGCGATTCCCGCACTGGAGCACTACCCCACACGCTGGGGACAATTTAAAATTCTTACCTAAGCTATTTAACGGGCCTGTCCCACTTACTTTTTCGGCGACTTGCTGGCACCCGTCATAGGTCGTTGCAGGGCGGCGAAAATTTTCAACATGTTGAAAATCCAGCGGCGACCAGAAAGACGCTACGACTCTTTGGGCAACTGCGGAGACGACTCACGAACATACAGGCGACACCCTGGCGACATGTCGCGGGGTGAATGAAGCCTGTATGGTCGTGAGTAGTCGCCTAAAGAGTTGTTCCTTGTTCTGGTCACTGCTGGATTTTCAACATGTTAAAAGTTTTCAGCGACCCGTAACGACCCATGACAGGTGCAGGCAGTCGCTGAAAAAGTCGAGTATGTGGGACAGGCCCATAACCAACAGACCTGTACGTCTTTGGAATGTGGAAGGAAACCAGAACACCTGGAAAAAACGCATGGTGTCACAGGGAGGACGTACACTCTCCGTATAAACAACTCACAGTCATGATTGAATCCGAGTCTGGTGCTGTAAGGCACCAACTCTACCGCTGTGCCACCGTGCAGCCCATACATATCATGCTGGGCTACCCCTGTATCTCAGTCTGTACCTCACCGCACTTGTGCATATGACCATAAACTTGCCTTGACTTGGTTGATCTTCAAAAGATGCCAGAGGATCGATAGTGTCCACCTGAGGGCTTGATGCTGAAAGATGCCCATCCTGCAGCCCAACAATCTTGGAGCAGTGGCCTGCATTATTCTGCTGCACTCGGGAGTGTAAATGAACTAAACCTTTTGTTTTGCCATAGTTTCTGGGGAATTCCCTTCTTCCCTAATGCCCTTTCCATAAATTTTAATGGCAATTAAAACCATTTGTGAAACTGAGGTAATTTACAAGGTGCAATTCTTGCAGTGCTGCTGCCTCTTTGAATATCTCTAACGATGAGTTATAGTTGAGATGAAAGCTGTTCTTTCTGAGCGTCCTTTGTTGGTGTTTACACTCCTTAAGGCTTCCTGCCTCAATGTTAACTTCAATTCAACCCATCAACATAACCTTCCATTTGATTCCTTTATTTTTCATATTGATTTCTTCAAAAGCTTTCTGCTACATGCTTTCATGTTATCTGCCTTCACCACATCAGTCCTTCTGCATTCCTTAATCAAATGTGCTTTCGGCTCTTTAACAGTAAGTGTTCAAATTAGTGTAGCTGCCATCAATGCAGAAGGATTACAAAAAGGCAGCCAGCATCATCAGAGACCCATCCTGGCCACACACTCATCTCACCCCTGCCATCGGGCAGAAGATACAGGAGCCTGAAAACTGTAACACAGGTTCAGGAACAGCTTCTTCCCTACAGCCATCAGGCTATTAAACAAGACAACCTCAAATAAGCTCTGAACTACAATAGACTATTATTGCACTATTATTGTTTGTTTTTATGTATGTATGTGTGTGTGTGTGTGTATATATATATATATATATATATATATATATATGTGGGTGTGTGTATATATACACACACGCTGAACTTTTTCTTCTCTATTGTTTACAGTGTACTATGTTTACATATTCTGTTGTGCTGCAAGTAAGAATTGTTCTATCTGGGACATGTGACAATAAAACACTCTTGACTCTCTTGATCTCTGAACACTGTTTCCAATCTATCTCAGACTGCTGGATGAAAGGCTTTTTATTGGGAACTCACAGTAGTTTCTGGTGGGCATCATAAGACCATATGTCATAAGATCATAAATGATAGGAGCAGAATTAGGCCATTTGGCCCATCAATACTCCGTCATACAATCATAGCTGATCTATCTATTCCCTCCTAACCCCATTCTCCTGCCTTCTCACCATAACCTGACACCCGTACCAAACAGACACTTTTACTGGGAGTAGCGACAAAGTGGACAGCACGAAAAGTGCAAAAAATCCCCACCGCTGTAATCAAGCCTATTCTCTGCATCTTGAGGCACTGTTCAGTGGGGAGTACTCATAGCTGAATTAGAGGTTGTGGCTTCGAGTTTCATTTCAGAGATTGCAGCCCATAATAGAGCCTGGATAGTTGTTACTCAGCCCTGAGGGGTTGCTGCACAGGGACAGCTGCCATCCTTCAGGCGAGACTTTCATTTGTCTGCCCTCTCAGATGTATATAAGAGATCCCATGGTATTATTTTGGAGAAGAGCTAGAGATTCCTTCTTGCTGTCCTGATCAATTTTTATACCTTATCCCCACATCATAAAAGGCAGCGGTAATTTTGTTGATTGTTGTTTGTGGGACCTTGCTGTGTTAAAATTGGCTGCAAAGCACTTTGGGGTGTCCTGAGGTCATGAAAGGCATTATATAAATGCAAATCTTCCTTTCTTCGCTGTTGGAGGTAGCAATGCTGTACTTGTTTTGTAATTGCTCGATGCTGGCAGTAGGTGCCTGAAATAATAAAAGCATCCTATTCCTTGGCAATAATAACTAACTTAACGATGCACTAACTGCATTTAAAAAAGTCATTAAAATTTGTAATTAACATTGAATTTGTTTGTAATGTGCTTGAGAGACATGGTTATTAAAAAAATACAAAAGACAGGAGTATAAATATGTGCAAGAGAACTAAAATGTTTTGGGCCTGGGGATTGAAGGCCATTAAAATACATAGGCCATATCACAAATGCCCTGCTCCAAATCGAGCCCTGCCCACAACTTGACCCTTGTTTTTTTAAACCTGCATGTAGCGATTATACTATTCCTAGCAAGGATGGAGTTGACTGGGTGATGTCAACCAGCCTCTTGACCACATTGATGTAAATGACTGATTGAGTTGATGCATATAATCCCTTTGTTATGATTATCTACTTTTTCTGCAAAAGTAAACACTTTTATCGGCAGAATTCTCACTCAGAGTATGGCAAGTATATAGAATGGGCTGCCAGAGGAGGTAGCTGAGGCAGGTATTAGAAACAGCATTTGAAAGACACTCGGATAGGTACATGGATACAAAAGGTTTAGAGCAGGGGTGGGCAACCTTGTTCTGCATAGGGGCCGGCATGCATGTCTGTGAGCGGATGGCGGGCCACATCTATCACGTGTACACATGGATCCCGTCCCCATCCCGCCCCGAATGGCAGGCATCAAATCACGTGTTCACAGAAGATAGACAATAATGCTGGAGAAACTCAGCGAGTGAAGCAGCCTCATGCAATCCTTGCTTGTCTCACCCGCTGAGTTTCTCCAGCATTTCTGGCTACCTTTGATTTTTCCAGCATCTGCAGTTTTTTCTTAAACGTGTTCACTGAAGGTGCGCGGCCGTGCCGGCGGCTTTGCGCAGGGCACAGTTACAGCCAGAGCTCACCGCTCGGCGGGCCGGATGATTACGGGGAAAAAAATCCACCTGCGGGCCGGATAATTTCGGGTTATGGGCCGCGTTCGGCCCGGGGGACGTAGGTTGCCGAATTTCGAGGGATATGGACCAAATGTGGACAAATAGGGAGAGCCTATATAGGGCATCTTGGTCAGTATGGACGAGCTGGAGCGAAGGGCCCGTTCTCATGCTGTATGGGTTGCTGCAATTCCAACATAAATTCTGCTATTTAAAGTGTCTCCAATGTATGGGTAAATGGAATTTGATTTTAATAGATCAGCTGTTATGAGTCCACACATCAACTCC
The DNA here is from genome assembly GCF_010909765.2 of Amblyraja radiata. Classification (NCBI taxonomy): domain Eukaryota; kingdom Metazoa; phylum Chordata; class Chondrichthyes; order Rajiformes; family Rajidae; genus Amblyraja; species Amblyraja radiata. The sequence continues at coordinate 1,445,511 of NC_045990.1, forward strand.
ATCCTGCCTCCAGTTCATTAGCTGACAGAGAATTGTCAAGAGACTCTAAATTTGGGAATGTAATGTTGGCAACCGTTTACGCACCTGATTGAGGATTTAAAAATACTTGGGAAGTACGTCAACTCAAGTGTTTGGCAATTGTAAAAATGTCGCTTAAGAGCTTTTGTTGAATATTTCATGCACAATACAATTGAAAACAGGCTGCATAATTATTTAGTCATGTCAAATTGAATCAAGCCAATAGAAGAAGTGGAAAAAAAATTTTGCCCACCACATTGACGCCTTGTCCTATATCTGCGCTTGGGGCTAGTAAACACATGAGAACATTGACCAGTGGTTGAACTTGCCTCTAGAGTTTCAGCTTCAGTGACCACTGAATCATTATCTTGTATGTCTTGCAGATATTGCCCCATCCTCTCATGTCCTCAGTGAACAAGCTGGCAATGGCTTGGAACATGACCTTTGGGGGTTTTGCATACACAAGCAACATCACCTTACTGCAGTTCGACTACTGAGCACTGATACCAACACAGTATGGCCTGGCCTCCAGTTATTTGGGTTCTGTTTTCCACTGGATCAAGACATTGCTCTGACGTCAACCTACCTCACATTAAAATAACTGATACACAGGTAATATCCACCCCACAATATAAAATTCAAGACCCTAAAACCTTAGCAACACACATGTAAAATGCCAGCAATGACAGCTCCCTCTGCTGACCCATTGAGTTACTCCAGCATCTTGTGTCTACCCTGAAACACAGAACGATTCCATCTACCTGGAGGTACACGACCATGATCGTCACTGCACACCATCTCTGAGAGAAATGCAGAGATCTGCACCATCTGCGATATGTTTTATCAACTACATTATGGCTTAAGGAACTGCAGATGCAGTCTGAAGAAGGGTTTTGGTCCGAAACGTTGCCTATTTCCTTCGCTCCAAGATGCTGCTGCACCCGCTGAGTTTCTCCAGCATTTTTGTCTAACTACACTATGGCCTTTGACAGTCAACTTGAAGGATCTGTGGAGCAAATCTCAAATTCATCTGAGCATCTTTCATTTACTTGGTGAATACCAGTGTGAACAATGACAATCATAACAACATCCCACTGTTGCCCTAAACCTAACTGTATGTAATCATTTTTGCACAATGCTGCACCTCAGCTTCAATGGGAGTTGAACTAACATTCAGAGCTAATGAGAAGCTGTTCATACCTCTTTACCCCTTTTTGTCTATCACCGTTACTTTGCGAGTTGAGTAGGTCCTCACCATTGTGTGTACATTTTCCATTGAATCATAGGATTTCTGTCTGCGTGTTTGGTCTGGTTAATGACTCAATACCTTTTCTTCAAATGTCACCCTGTTATCTTAAACTTGAAAAATGTTCCCCATGTTGGGGGAGTCCAGAACCAGGGATCACACAGTTTAAGAATAAGGGGTAGGCTATTTAGGACTGAGATGAGGAAAAACGTCTTCCCCCAGAGAGTTGTGAATCTGTGGAATTCTCTGCCACAGAAGGCAGTGGAGGCCAATTCACTGGATGTTTTCAAGAGAGAGATATAGCTCTTGGGGCTAACGGAATCAAGGGATATGGTGATAAAGCAGGAACGGGGGTACTGATTTGCGATGATCAGCCATGAATGGCGGTGCTGGCTTGAAGAGCAGAATGGCCGAGTCCTGTGCCTATTTTTCTATGTTTCTCACTCAAGCAGGCTGTACTTGCCTTTACTTCTACTGAGTCCTGTCCACCATTCACAAATTGTCTGTTAATTTGCATTTGATGATGGTCTGCTGACTCAGCAAAGCCTTGACTTTAACATAGGTTTGTTTTCAAATTATTTTGTGCTCTCTCACCTCTTGTCTATTGTCGTCATCTCTGCCCGTACGACTCTCTAAGGTCTTTGGCCTCTTCTCCACACCTGGGGATTTTAGGTAGCTTTGCTCTAGGCTTGGGAATTCTTTACACAAACATTTACTCTTAGTTTAGTTTAGAAATACAGCGTGTAAATAGGCCCTTCGGTCCACCGAGTCTGTGCTGACCAGCATTCACCCTGCACACTAAGATTATCCGACATACTAGGGACAATTTACAATTTTTACCGAAGCCAATTAAGCTACAAACCTGTATGTCTTTGGTGTGGGAGAGGAAACCGGAGCACCCTGAGAAAACTCAAGTGGTCACAGGGAGAACGTACAACTCCATACAGATCTGTGCTTAAAGGAGGCAACTCTACTGCAGCGCCACCATGCCACCCCTTTCTACCTCTTCGTCTTTCTTTAAAACAATTAAGATTTTGACAGCTTATTCTGATGTATTATGTGGCTGTGTCAGTTTTAGAAACATTCTCATTATAGTGCTATATAAATGAAAGACATCCTATGTTGTCGAAAGTGTGCTATTCATCACTGCTCACTATCCCTTTGCCTATTTTCTTCAAAGGTTACGGGCCAGCTGGACAATTTAACCGGCTCCACTACACTTCAGATTATTAAACACATTGAGAAGTGTGAATGAGTCAGTTCCGCAAGGAAAAGGTAATTTTCCTGTGATTTCTTTAATTTAGGCGGGTTTGTCACTTCCTGTGATTAATTAACACCGACATTGTGAATTTCTCCCTCCGACAAATTGTTTACAGTTTCCAGCAATTTGTTTGTTGTCCATGAGATGGAGACAAAGATCTACCAGAGGAACCTGCCATTTCCAGTTTGGCACCTTCCCTGTGGCATCTTTTATTAAGCATTGTTGCATTGCATATAATGCAGAAATAGGTTTCTTTCCCAATCGGGTCCATAATATTTCTTATGCTTCATATCACTTGGGTAGCCATCTTCAAGTTAGACAATCTAAACCTTGCACTCCATTCTAATTAGAATCCTTGGCTCTTGGCTACCACCACGAAAGCTATCGTCCTGAGCTGAAGGTAGAGTAACCAATTTTTGAGGATTATCCTGATGCCACCAATAAATGAAGATTGCCCTGCAGCTCCCCGCTGTGAGTAAATGTAGACAGAAATCAGAGGCGCTACTTGTATGACCTTCCAAATCTGTCATTCCCACTGCCAAGAAAGGCAAGGGGAGTAGGTGCAACAATATCTCATCATCTGTAGATTCCCCTCCAAGTGGCAGTACTCTCACTTAGAAATGTATCACTGATCCTTCATCATTGCTGTATCTAAATCCTGGAACTCACTACTCCACAGCAGAGTTGGAGTAACGTCAAATGAGCAGATCAAGAAGGTGAAGGTAGACAAAAATGCTGGAGAAACTCAGCAGGTGAGGCAGCATCTATGGAGCGAAGAAATAGGCGACGTTTCGGGTCGAGATCGCGCCCCCCCCCTCACCAGTCTGAAGAAGGGTCTCAGCAGGTCAGGCAACATCTGTGGAGAACATGGATAGGTGACGTTTCACAGAGTGCTGGAGTAACCCAGTGGGTCAGGCAGCATCTGTGGAGAACATGGATAGATGACGTTTTGGGTTGGGACACTTCTTCAGACTGGTGGTTTTGCATTCTTTTTATTGAATGGTTAAAGAAAGAAACAGGGCACTGGATCCAGACCTGTCCACAAAACTGCCTGTGGTCTCGGGTCTGAAGAAGGGTCTCGACCTGAAACGTCACCCATTCCTTCTCTCCAGAGATGCTGCCTGTCCCGCTGAGTTACTCCAGCATTCTGTGTCTGCCTCGGGTTGTAATGTACATGTTGGGTTTCCTCAGCCGTGCTCCTTGGTGGCTTTTCAAGGAGGCGCCTTTAAATTGAGGTCTATTGGCAGAACCTGACTAATGCACACCAGTGAAGCAAATAAATGATTCACTATGGTTTATTTGAAAATCATTTTCAGTGATTTAAAATCAGATTATTCGCAGGTGGTGTTCCGGACACACTTATTAAAATATTCATTTTCAACTATATTTATAAAACTGTTAAATACATCAATTACCTTTTATTGTGAAGGGGGAAGAAGAAACAAACAACCCTGTCCTATTACACTGACTGATTTATATAGATTGTGGAAAATTTTACTTTTCACCCCTCTCCAAACTGTTAATGGTCATTTATCATTGTAAGAACTGCCCTGTGCGAACAATGAAGTATAAATAGACCACGTTGCGTAACAGTCTCAAAGCCTCATGTCCATAGAAGATCGATCAATATTGCACAAGAACAGACCCTTCAGTCCACAATATGAATGAATACGATTATTGGCCAAGTATATTCACATACAAGGAATTTGCCTTGGTGCTCCGCCCGCAAGTGACGACATGACATACAGTGACAGTTAGGAATGACACATAAAACATTAATAAAAAAACATTATCGATTAAACATGTGAATTACACAAAATACCAGAAAATCGGAAGCAGATTTTTGGTTATTGAGTAGAGCTACTACTTGTGAGAAAAAAAGGTGTTTCCATGCTGTATCTCTAAACTAATTCCGTGGAATTCTCTGCCTCAGAAGGCCAATTCTCTGGATGCTTTCAAGAGAGAGTTGGATAGAGCTCTTAAAGATAGCGGAGTCAGGGGATATGGGGAAAAGGCAGGAACGGGGTACTGAGTGTGGATGATCAGCCATGATCACAGTGAATGGCGGTGCTGGCTCGAAGGGCCGAATGGCCTACTCCTGCACCTATTGTCTATTGAATGGTGGTGCTGCCTCGAAGGGCCGAATGGCCTACTCCGCATCTACTGTCTAAACTAAACCAAAACATCACTTATCCATGTTCTCCAAGGATGCTGCCTGACATGTTGAGTTACTCCAGCACTCTGTGACTTTTTGTAAACCAGTGCCTCTTGGCTCTGGTCTTTCCCTCCTTAGTTGCTGCTATACCTGCTGGGCAATTCCCAGCATTATCTGATTCCTATCTTGCCGTTTGCTGCGGTTGACCAACCCTGGATGACTGCAGACTGGTCAATATTGTTGAGTGCTTTCAAAATCAATAGAGATAGTCTGGAGTGGCTGAATAAACTCAGGATGAAGGGTCTGCAGTAAAGTCAAAATATGTTCACAAGGCAAAATCATCTGTCAATAAAAAGGCAGACATCTTCTGACCAAGTATGATCAAGTGCCCCATTCTAACCACAGTCACTGATGAAGAACTGGATCATGACATGGAAGAAATGGGCGGCACTCTGGCATAGTTTGTAGAGCTGCTGCCTCACAATGCCAGGGACCCAGGTTTATTCCTGACCAACTTGTGCCTCCTATCCTCATTCCTGATCTCATACTTTTTGTCTTTTCCTCTCTGACCTTGTATCCACCCATCACTTGCCAGGTTTTGTCCCGTCCTCACCTCTCTTCCAGCTCTCTTCTCCCCCCCATCCAGTCCCCATCACAGTCGGTTCCAACCCGAAGCATCACCTACCCATGTTCTCCAGAGATGCTGCCTGGCCTGCTGAGTTACTCCAGCGCTCCGTGTGTTTTTCTATAGACTAGCGTCTGCGGTTGCTTGTGGTTCCTTTGGGCATGGAATGTGCCACCAAGGGGTGGTGGTGGACAAAGATACAATCGTGACATTCATGAGACTTCTGGATGGACACACAGATATGTAGGAATGGAGGGGTATGGGTTATGTGAAGGTAGATTAGAGATGGTCTTGGCATTGTGTTTGGCACAGACATTGTGGGCCAAAGGGCCTTTTCTTGTTCTGTAATGTTCTATGTTCCCTATCAGGTACAATGTAGATAATTATACATAGTACGAGGGAAATTCAGCCATGACCAGTGCATAGATAAGGTTAACAGTAGTAAACATCTTCGCATAAAGGAGATGAGTTTAACCTGAGGATCTTGGTTTAGTTTAGTTTAGTTTAGAGATAAATGCAGAAACAGGCCCTTCGGCCCACTGAGTCCGAGCCGGCCAGCGATCCCCACACGTTAACACCATCCAACACCCACTAGGGACTATTTACACATACACCAAGCCAATTAACCTACAAACCTGTATGTCTTTGGAGTTTGGGAGGAAACCGAAGATCTCGGAGAAATCCTATGCGGTCACAGGGAGAAAGTACAAACTTCATACACATGGCACCCGTAGTCGGGATTGAACCCGGATATCCAGCGCTCCAAGCACTGTAAGGCAGCAACTCTACCGCTGCGCCACCGTGGCCGCCCTCAAGGCAAGGCGTAAGAGCTTTAGATCATATATAAAAGAGACAAAGACATGTCCAGTGGTATTGTTCGTCACATGCACAATTATACTGATACAGATACAATGAGAAATCTTGCTTGCGGCAGCATCACAGTCAAATAGACTCAAACACACAAACACAAATCATCATTAAATCATACATAAATTAAACATAACATTTCTAAAACAAAGAAGACTGCAAAAATAAAGAACATGCTTCCAGGAGAGGTGGTGGAAGCGGAAACAACAGCAAGGTTTAAGAGACATTTAGACAGACACCAGAACAGGCAAGTAATAGAGGGATACAGACCCATGGAGGTAGAGGGATACAGCACATGGAGGTAGATGGGTGTTTAAGAAGGAACTGCAGATGCTGAAAAATCAAAGGTACACAAAAATGCTGGAGAAACTAAGCGGGTGCAGCAGCATCTATGAAATGCAGCGGGCATAGATGCTGCACCCAAGGTACACAAAAAATACACAGCATTTTTGTGTACTTTGGATGTAGATGGGGTTTGGATTAGATTGGCTTCACGGTCAGGGCCTGCATGGTGGGTCGAAGGGCCTGGTCCTGAGCTGTAATGTTCTCTGTTCATTTCCTGTTGGATATACACCAGGTGGTTAGAGTCTGATCAGTGCCCAAGAAAACAAATGTTGCATGGTTGAATGTAAAAACCAATGTGCCTGTAAAGTTAACAACTGGCCTACACGAGGATAAGAGGACAGCTGGCATTTCAATCATCTCTAATACATAAGATTGATTCTCTGTCAGCTGGAAGCAGCACAGTCATAAACCGAAAATCAAATAAAACGCAAATGCTGCAAATCTGAAACCAAAACAGTCCAGATTCAGGGACAGTTTCTTCCCAGCTGTTATCAGGCAACGGAACCATCCAACCAACAACCAGAGAGCAGTGCTGAACTACTATCTACCTCATTGGTGACCCTCGGACTATCTTTGATCGGACTTTGCTGGCTTTATTTTGCACTAAACGTTTTTAGTATTATTCCCTTTAGTTTACATAGAAACATAGAAAATCGGTGCAGGAGTAGAGGCCATTCGGCCCTTCGAGCCTGCACCGCCATTCAATATGATCATGGCTGATCATCCAACTCAGTATCCTGTACCTGCCTTCTCTCCATACCCCCTGATCCCTTTAGCCACAAGGGCCACATCTAACTCCCTCTTAAATATAGCCAATGAACTGGCCTCAACTACCTTCTGTGGCAGAGAATTCTACAGATTCACCACTCTCTGTGTGAAAAATGTTTTCCTCATCTCGGTCCTAAAAGAGTTCCCCCTTATCCTTAAACTGTGTGGCCCCTTGTTCTGGACTTCCCCAACATCGGGAACAATCTTCCTGCATCTAGCCTGTCCAACCTCTTAAGAATTTTGTAAGTTTCTATAAGATCCCCCCTCAATCTTCTAAATTCTAGCGAGTTTAGTTCAGTTTATCATATACACTGTGAATGGCTCAATTGTAATCATGTATTGTCTTTCCGCTGACCGGTTAGCACGCAACAAAGGCTTTTCAGTGTACCTCGGTATATGTGACAATAAACTAAACTCAACGAAAAGGCTGGAGACACTCAGCTTGTAGGGTAGAATTAATCTTTCATTTCCTAACCCTAATAGAGGAAGGGTCTATGATCTGAGACATTATCTCTGCTTCTCTCTCTATGGACGCTGCCCAACTTGATGAGCATTTCCAGCATTTTCAGTTTATTCCAGGCATAACTTCAGTCGAAAGAAAAGACACAGAGTGCTGGAGTGACTCAGCGGGTCAGGCAGCATCTGTGGAGAACATGGATAGGTGACGATTCACAGAGTGCTGGAGTAACTCAGCGGGTCAGGCAGCATCTGTGGAGAACATGGATAGGTGACGTTTCACAAAGTGCTGGAGTAACTCAGCGGGTCAGGCAGCATCTGTGGAGAACATGGATAGGTAATGTTTCACAGAGTGCTGGAGTCACTCAGCATCTGTGGAGAACATGGATAGGTGACGTTTCACAAAGTGCTGGAGTAACTCAGCGGGTCAGGCAGCATCTGTGGAGAACATGGATAGGTGACGTTTCACAGAGTGCTGGAGTAACTCAGCGGGTCAGGCAGCATCTGTGGAGAACATGGATAGGTGACGTTTCACAGAGTGCTGGAGTAACTCAGCGGGTCAGGCAGCATCTGTGGAGAACATGGATAGGTGACGTTTGGGGTTGAGACTCTTCTTCAGACTTCTAACTTCAGTAGTGTTGGTGTCAGCTGCAATCTGATGTCACTGTGGTGCCTTGCGAGTGGCTGGTCATGGGCTAATAATGGGATGGATGCCTGGATAACTAGAGGAAAGAGAAAGAAGAAAGTAATTACTTTCCTGCAGGATGAAGTGCTGTAGAGGGAAATCAGTCATGAAGTCTTCTCGCTGACTTTCCTCTGCAGGATGCAATGGAAACCAAATTCCCTGCTGCCCAAAGAGACAGTGTTTAGAGCACTTTCGAATAAAGGATACCAGTCTGCATCATTGGCAAGGCAAGCTGAGATGCTGTGTGGATGATATCTGCAATCCAGGTTAATTCAGGACAGCGACAGACTGAGGCAAGTCATATTAACTCACTGTTCCCTGCCGAGAGAAGCTCGCCGTTCACACGGTGAGCCACTGAAGCATGGAACACTTTGCTACTGAGAGGCTATAATTTAACAGGCTGTTGAAGAAATGTTTGAGAGCTAGCAACATAATACAAGGGAGTGGCAGAGAAATAAGATGAGGTAGTTTTACTTTTATTGGTATCACCAATCAATGAAAGCAATACAGATGATTTGGCTGCCAAAGTGGACCCTTGCTCTGCACGGCTGGCTACTGCCTTCCCTTCAGCGTTTCATTCGATGCAGTCTGAAGAAGGGCCCCGACCCAAAACGTCACCTCTTTGTGTTCCCCTGAGTCCGAAGAAGGGTTCCTGACCCGAAAAGCAACCTATCCATGTTCTTCACAGTCTGAAGAAGGGTCCTGACCTGAACTGTCATCCATTTTCTCCAGAGATGTTACCTGGCCCGCTGAGTTACTCCAGCACTTTGTTTCTTTTTTTTTGTAAACCAGCACCTGCAGTTCCTTGTTTCCTATCCATCACCACGTCACCTATCCATGTTCTTCAGAGTCTGAAGAAGGGTCCTGACCTGAAATGCCACCTATCCATGTTCTCCAAAGATGCTACCTGACCTGCTGAGTTACTCCAGCACTTTGTTTCTTATTTTGTAAACCAGCACCTGCAGTTCCTTGTTTGTACATTTGACATTAGATACAGACAATTCCACCCCCACTTCTTCCCATGTCCCTCCCTCTGGTTTTACATTTAAACTCCTTTCCTTATCTGACACGCTTTATCTCTTTCTTACCTCTCGCCTTGTCACATACTCCAATCATCTGCAACCTCACTGTGGAACACAAAGTACTGGAGTAAATCATTGCTAGACAAAAATGCTGGAGCAACTCAGCGGGTGAGGCAGCATCTATGGAGCGAAGGAAATAGGCGACGTTTCGGGTAGAGACCATTCTTCAGACCCTTTTCAATCATTGGGTCTGGCAGCATCTCTGGAAGACATGGACATTTCTAATTGGGACCCTTCTTTGGTGCTAATCCAGCACCTTGTGTTCTATGCTAGATTCCAGCACCTGGAGTTCCTTGTGTCCCCCCCCCCAGATGCTGGAATCTTGAGCAAAACTCAAAGCGCTGGAGTAAGTCAGGGGGACAGGCAGCATCTTGGGAGAGAAAGAATTTGTGACGTATCGGGTCGAGACCCTTCTTCATACCGAGGGGCTGAATGGCTTATGCATGTCCGACACTTCTATAAACCAAACACTGTTATTGTGTTATTAAATGTTGGAACATTCTCCAGCGTGAGTGACAGTCTCTGTTTCTGAAGGTGTTTAGCTTTAGCGTGGAGCAGATCCAGTGGGTCAAGAGCTTGTTTGAAGTTCCCTCAGCTACTGCTTCAATAGCATTGCTTCCCTTCCCTTCAGCGTTACGTAACAAGGATGGCCCTCGCTCTTGTTGTTTCTGATTGTTTGTCTCTTTTCTAATTTGTGCTGATTTATGTAAAAACAAAAGGGCACAGCAAATCTTTTGATATTATTATGGAAAGTGCTGCTATCCTGCCATGAATAATGAACTTATAAACATGCTCTCGAGATGTCAGCCATAACTCAGTGTGTAACACTTGCGGCTTGAAGTCAGAAGGTCATGGGTTGTAGTCTCTCTCCAGAGGTTTAAGAACAAAATCTTAGCTGACATTTCCATGCAGTGTTGAAAGAGTGCTGTTGAATCTGAGATGAGATATTAAACCACAGGGCTGGCTGCTCTCATTGTACGAGATCCAAGAAGAGGCGAGGTGTCCCTCGTGCCTAGGCTAGTATTTATTCCTCTATCAATGTCAAAAGCAAAGATAGACACAAAATGCTGGAGTAACTCAGCGGGACAGGCAGCTTCTCTGGAGTGAAGGAATGGGTGACGTTTCGGGGTCGAGACCCTTCTTCATTTTTATATGGCAATTTGGGGAGCTTGCAATTTGGGGAGACAAAGGGGGCCCACTTCATCAGGGGCCCACTTGATATAGGGGGCCCACTTCATCAGGGGCCCACTTGCCATCGGGCAAGCTGACACCCTGGCCAGTCCGCCACTGGGTGCTTGTATAGTGTAAGTATAGCATTAGAATGTGCAGGAAGGTTTACACTGATAATAGACACAAAATGCTGGAGTAACTCAGCGGGGCAGGTAGCATCTCTGGAGAGAAGGAATGGGTGATGTTTCGGGTCGAGACTCTTGGATTTTTGAGAGTCTGAAGAAGGGTCTCGACCTGAAACGTCACCCATTCCTTCTCTCCAGAGATGCTGCCTGTCCCGCTGAGTTACTCCAGCATTCGGGGCCTATCTATAGCATTAGGCTACTGGGCCAGCAATAGAGAAGGCTGAACCAGTGAGAACAGTACAAATCACTCTCTGTGGCTTGTTGAATTTAGGTGTTTTTTATTATTGTCACCTGAGCCAAGGAACACCAAAAAGCTTTGTGATGCATTCTATCTAATCAGATTAGATAATTTCTCCCCCTTCCCCTCTCCCCTCCCTACGTACAATGGATACACAATTCGCAATCTTTCTATCCCTCAGCAAGTCATTATCTCCTTGGGCTCACACTGGTCACTCTGGCCTTTGTCCAACAATCTGCCTATCAAATAACCCCCTCACCTGTGTCAACCTATTACTGCCCATGCCCTGTCTTGCCCTATTATTATTATTATTATTATTATTATTATTCTCTGTCCCAGCTTTCAATCCCCCCCCACACACAATCAGTCTGAAGAAGGGTTCCAACCCAAGACATTGCCTATCCCTGTTCTCCAGAGATGTTGGCTGCCTCACCACTGAGTTACTCCAGCATGTTATGTCTGTGGCCCTCTTTTGATGGTCTACACATGATCCCAGTACTTAGGCTGGCTGTTATTTCTGACAATTTTATAAGCTTCTTCCTTTGATTTAATACTCAATTTCCCCAGTAATGGACAGACCACATTTCTTTTTGGGTTTTTGTGCCATAAGGGATTTTTTTGCAAGTTATTTATTATTCTTTTACATCCTTGGCAGAATCTCTCTATTGCCTTGCCATTTACCAAAATGTTCCAATCAGCCAGCTTACACCTCTATTGTTTTCTTTGTCTAGTTTTAAGGCCAAAGATTCATGTTATATTCACTGCACTTTCAAACCTAACGTCAAATCGTATCATATTATGATCACTCTTCCACAAAGGTCCCTTTACGGCAAGAGTATTAATTAAACCTTGCTCAAGTAAGTAAGTAAGTTTATTGGCCAAGTATTCACATACAAGGAATTTGCCTTGGTGCTCCGACCACAAGTAACAACAGTGACAGTTACGAGTGACTCAGAAAACACTAAACATTAATAATAATAAAACATTAATGATAAAACACCATTGATCAAGCATGTGAACCAACAAAATACCAGCTCAAATAATCTTTTGTAATTTTTTGAGAAAATGCAACCACTGGAAGTCAGTAATAAAACTTCCGTATGCCTCAGTATTCACCAAGGAAACAGGCTTTGTAGTGGTGGAGTTTAGAGAAGGTAGAGGTGCAATTCTAGTGGAGATCACAGGTGCATCACAGCTTGGCATGGCAACTTCTCTGCCCATGGGCTGTGGGAAATTGCAGAGAGCTGTGAACACAGCCTAGTCCATCGCACAAACCAGCCTCCCCCTCATCGACTCCAGCCACACTTCACGCTGCCTCGGGGAAGCAGCCAATATAATCAAGGACCACCCACTATCTTCTCCTCATTCCCTCCTCTACCTCTCCCGCTGTGCTAAAGATGAAAAAGCTAGAACGCACGTACCACCAGCTTCAAGAACAGCTACTTCCCCACTATCAGATGCTTGAACCGCCTTCTCATATGCTAAACATGTATTTCCAATCTCCCAATCTACCATGTTGTGGCCATTGCACTTTTTTTTACCCGCACTTTCTCTGCAGCTGTAACACTGCATTCTGCAACACAATTCTGCTTATTTTCTCTTTTGCACCGGAAAGCACAGAGATGAGTGTTTTTCACTGAATCGCAGTTCACGTGACAATGTAAAAATCTATACCAAATACCTTTGGGGAACATTGCTTCTCCACTGACAATTGCAGCTATGCCTGAGACCCAACAGACACACAGAGTTGTTGCAGGTAGAACCACTCACTGCCTTGCAGCAACAGAGTCCTGGGTTGAATGCGGACCACAGGTGTGTGGAGTTTGGCCCTGTGGTTCCCCTAGGCACTCTGGTTTCTTTACATCTCCCAAGGACATACAGGTGGGTGGGTGAATTAACTGAAGTAATGTGCCTCAGGTGTGGGTGAGTGGTAGATCTGGAGAGAGTTTAGTTTAGTTTAGTTTAGTTGTAGCTTAGCGATACTACAAGGAAACAGGCTCTTCGGCCTACTGAGTCCACTCTGACTATTGGACTTTACAGCCCAGTGGGATGAATATTGATTTCTCTAACTTCAAGTAATCCCGGCATACCGTCTCTCTGTTTGGACACGCTAGAGGCAGGAAACATGTTCCCGATGTTGGGGGAGTCCAGAACCAGGGGCCACAGTTTAGGAATAAGGAGTAAGCCATTTAGAACGGAGACGAGGAAACACTTTTTCTCACAGAGAGTGGTGAGTCTGTGGAATTCTCTGCTTCAGAGGGCGGTGGAAGCAGGTTCTCTGGATGCTTTCAAGAGAGAGCTAGATAGGGCTCTTAAAAATAGCGGAGTCGAGGGATATGGGGAGAAGGCAGGAACGGGGTACTGATTGTGGATGATCAGCCATGATCACATTGAATGGCGGTGCTGGCTCGAAGGGCCAAATGGCCTACCCCTGCACCTATTGTCTATTGTCTCTGTGTACTATGTTTACATATTCTGTTGTGCTACAGCAAATAAGAATTTAAATGTTCTATCTGGGACATATGACAATAAAACATTCTTGGCTCATGAACCTAGGTCTCTGGAGCTGTGAGGCAGCAGCTCTATCAGTGTAACACCTTGCCGTTACTCCTGTTTCTAACTCCCTCACTGAAGGAAGGCTGCACTGTTGAGGGATCTATTTTGTTGAGCCTCGCCCTGTGCTGCATTCAATAAACAGCTTTAGTTTTGTGAGGAGGTAAAGTGGAGAATAAGCTTGTAATAGTTTGCCATGCATGCTTTAATAGAGACAAGGTTGTCTCTGACTCTCGACCTTTGTGACAGATACCTCCCCATGTTTGCTACTTTGATAAGAACATCAGGGGAAAAATAATGTCCTGTGCCTTCATGCAATGACATTACTCATTGGGAGAAATGTGACATTTTCAATAGTGAAGCAGACCTTATAATAGCAGACCCAGGAATGCAGTAATTGGGCTTGTAACTGTGTCACAGTGGGGTTGCCCAGTGAAAGAGCAGAAAGGGGCTGGCCAATTTACTCTCTGCCATCTATCAGCAGGAACAGCACCATCATCATTAAGAACACCACTGGAATTTTAATTTGTTAATAGCACCCGTTGCCCAGACTGAATAGTCAACATTATTCAGAAGAGCTTGCTTCACAGTTGTCTAAACATGGGGGATTGTGACTATTTCAGTAGCAAGGATATTCGATAAGTCAATATTTGTTACATCCTTTGACACCGGCAAATTGCACAGTATGATGAGTGCAACACTTCAAAAGAAGGCAAAGTCCCCGACCAGGACTATGGAACAGACAAAGCAAAATAAATCTATCTGGTGCCTTAATCTAGCGTCAAACAGGAGCCATTTTACTGTAGTGCTGGTTTAAACTGAAGGTAGACACAAAATGCTGGAGTAACTCAGCGGGACAGGCAGCATCTCTGGAGAGAAGGAATGGGTGACGTTTCTCCAGACTGAAGAAGGGTCTCGACCCGAAATGTCACCCGTTCCTTCTCTCCAGAGATGCTGCCTGTCTTGCTGAGTTACTCCAGCCATTTTAGTGTAGTTTAGTTTAGAGATACAGCTTGAAAAAAAAGGCCCTTCAGCCCAACCAGTCCATGCTGTCCAACGATCGCCCGTACACTAGTTCAATGTTATCCCACATTCACATTCTACACACTAAGGGCAATTTCACACAGACCCAGTCACACTTGTTTTTATGTTACCCCAGCAACTCATCCACTACCTACACACTAGAGGGAATTTATAGAGTCCAATTAACCCAATAACCTGCACGTCTTTGGAGTGTGGGACGAAACCAGAGCACCAGGAGAAATTCCCGCGGTCACAGGGAGAACGTACAAACTCCGTACAGACAGCACCCATAGTCAGGATCGAACCCAGGTCCCATATTCCAAGGACGTGCAGATTTGTAGGTTAATTGGCTTCTATAAATTGTCCCTAGGATGTAGGATAGAACTACCATATCTCTATGTCCGCCTCTCCCCCGTCTCTCAGTCTGAAGAAGGCTCACAACCCGAAACGTCACCCATTCCTTCCCTCCAGAGGTGCTGCCTGTCCCGCTAAGTTACTCCAGCTTTTTTTGTCCATCTTTAGTGTAAGGATGATCGCTGGTTGGCATGGACTTGGTGGGCTGAAGGGCCTGTTTCCATGCTGTATCTCTAAAACTAAGACTAAATCATTCCCACCTTTCCAAGTGCCAGCCTGTATAATTTGATGCCAGATTGTTAATGTGTCCGTGATGTGCCTTGGTATATTGACACGCACCAAGTGCAGATATGCCTGGAAAGGAGGACAGAAACCTCAGAGGTTTTTGCATGTAGGAGGAAGTTCCAGCAGTAACGAGGGTTGACACCTCGGAAGGAATTGAAAGAGATGAACGAGAATTTTAAAGGACTGTTTTATTGAGAAATAGATGGGATCTGGTAAATGGGGCTTAATAATAATCTAGTCAGTACAATTGCAACTCAGGCCAAACGCTGCTTGTCTGAGCAGAAATGGGAAAACAACATAGAGAGAGGTGATAGGAGTTGTGATTCTCTCGGTTACACGGTCCAGGTGATGTCTGCAATGCTCCATTACTGCCAATGCACAATGCCTTGTGATCTGCAAGAAATGTTCAGCCATCAAGGAGGCGTGATTTGCATTCCCTGCAAGCACTGAAATGTCTCACTGACAATGAGTTTGAATCCTGAATTTTTCCAGTCCAATCTGCCAGGGTAATGAAAATGGTGGAAGCAAATTACAATAGTCCCAGCGCAAAGAGCAGAAGCCAACTGCAAACCAGCACACACACACACACACACACACACACACACACACACACACACACACACACACACACACACACACACACACACACACACACACACACACACACACACACACACACACACACACACATATACACACATACTCACACCCACACACACACACACACACACACACACACACACACACACACACACACACTCACACTCACACTCACACTCACACACACACATACACACACACACACACACACACACACACACACACACACACACACACACACACACACACACACACACATACACACACCACCACACACAACCACACACACACCACAAACACACCACACACACACACACCACACACTCACACACGCACACGCACACACACAGACACACACACACACACTCACTATCAACACACACACACATATACACATGCACACGACACAACACACACACCACACACACACACCCAATACACACACACAGCTCACACCTCACACTCCCCCACAACTCACACACCCGAAAACACACACCACACACACACACACACACACACCCACACACCCACCACACACACACACACCCACACTCCACACACACACACCACACACACACACACACACACACACACACACACACACACACACACACACACACAGCTGGCACTAGGAGTGTAGGAACTTTGACAAGCTTATTGCTGATGTGTAACTTAACTCCGTTTAACTTGCTTTATCTGTACCTGATCAAACACCTGGTTTAATTTACTTTAGAGACACAGCGTAGAAACAGGTCCTTCAGCCCACTGAGTCCACGCCGACCATCGATCACCCAGTAAATCTGGACACGCTAGAGGCAGGAAACATGTTCCCGATGTTGGGGGAGTCCAGAACCAGGGGCCACAGTTTAAGAATAAGGAGTAAGCCATTTAGAACGGAGACGAGGAAACACTTTTTCTCACAGAGAGTGGTGAGTCTGTGGAATTCTCTGCCTCAGAGGGCGGTGGAGGCGGGTTCTCTGGATGTTTTCAAGAGAGAGTTAGATAGGGCTCTTAAAGGTAGCGGAATCAGGGGATATGGGGAGAAGACAGGAACGGGATACTGATTGGGGATGATCAGCCATGATCATATTGAATGGCGGTGCTGGCTCGAAGGGCCGAATGGCCTACTATTGTCTATAAATCAGGCACCCTAACCATCCTACCAACAACTAGAGGGCAGTCCTAGGCTACATCTATCTCATTGGAGACCCTCGGACTATCTTTGTTTGGACTTTACTGGTTTTTATCTTGCATTAACCATTATTCACTTTATTCGCTTTATCATGTATCTATACATTGTAATAATGTATTATCTTTCTGCTGACTGGTTAGCCGGCAACAAAGGCTTTTCACTGTACCTCGGTACACGTGACAATAAACTAAACTAACAAACTAACTAACTAATAGTGGTTCCATGTTATCCCACTTTCTCATCCACTCCTCACACACCAGGGGCAATTTACAATTAACCTACTGACCCGCGTGGTCACAGGGAGAACGTGCAAACTCCTCACAGACAGCACCCGAGGTCAGGATTGAACCGGAGTCTCTGGTGCTGTGAGGCAGCAGCAGATCTACCTGCTGCTCCACAACGCCACTGTCAATCTCCGTTTTGTTCCCCAGTTGATGCCTGCCAGCTTTTTCCTTTGCAGAGTGTGGGATGAGATCCAAATATTGACAATTCTTTCCTTGGACTGTTTCCTGCTCTCACCTCTGACGAGCAGGATCCAATTGTAAGGTTATTATTGTATCCCTCTATGCACCCTGGCACCATCATAAAATACAGTGAATTCAATTACTTTTGAAGGAACACCTCCTCTCACAGGGAACCAGAATTGAATTATTTTTTCAATTATCACAGCTTGCATATATGTGGCACTTCTAACACAATAAAAATTCAGGGCACCGTGGCTGCTTATGATGCCCAAGCTCTGACCACAATGTTTGACCCCACCAAACGCATGCTCCAGGAGAATTATCATCAAAGCCGCTGCTGTTATGTTGGAGCCGTTACAAATATGCCCAATCAGAAACATAGAAAATAGATGCAGCAGTAGGCCATTCGGCCCTTCGAGCCTGCACCGCCATTCAATACGATCATGGTCGATCATCCAACTCAGTATCCTGTACCTGCCTTCTCTCCATACCCCCTGATCCCTTTAGCCACAAGGGCCACATCTAACTCCCTCTTAAATGTAGCCAATGAACTGGCCTCAACTACATTCTGTGGCAGAGAATTCCACAGATTCACCACTCTCTGTGTGTGAAAAAAAAATCTCATCTCGGTCCTAACCCTTATCCTTAAACTGTGACCCCTTGTCCTGGACTTCCCCAACATCGGGAACAATCTTCCTGCATCTAGCCTGTCCAACCCCTTAAGAATTTTGTAAGTTTCTATAAGATCCCTCCTCAATCTTCTAAATTCTATCAAGTACAAGTCGAGTCTATCCAGTCTTTCTTCATATGAAAGTCCTGCCATCCCAGGAATCAGTCTGGTGAACCTTCTCTGTACTGCCTCTATGGCAAGAATGTCTTTCCTCAGATTAGGAGATCAAAACTGTACGCAAAGAATACAGACCTCTACACAGTACGTCCACATTCATCCTCGACCGTTACCAATAATGCTGCTCAACACTTTTCATAAGGTCATAAGTGACAGGAGCAGAATTAGACCATTCGGCCCATCAAGTCTACTCCGTCATTCAATCTATCTCTTCTGCTCAACCCCATTCTCCTGCCTTTAGTTTAGAGATGAGGATGGGAGATTGCAACCTTCACGTGGTCCGCCCTGTTTCAACCAATGCAATCAACCCGGCATGCACAATCAAATAAGATCAATTAGAAAAAATTGTCCTACAACTTTAAGCTGTGCACGCTATACACAAGAAGTCGTAGAAGAAGTTTAGAGATATAACGCGGAAACAGGCCCTTCAGCCCACCGTGTCCACGACAACCTGCCTTCTCCCCATAACTCCTGACACTCTTACTAATCACGAATCTATCTATCTCTGCTTTAAAAATATCCATTGACTTGGCCTCCACAGCCTTCTGTTACTCCAGCACTTTGTATCTATCTTTGGTATAAACCAGCATCTGCAGTTCTTGGTGAGACCACACCTGGAGTATTGCGTACAGTTTTAGTCTCCAAATCTGAGGAAGGACATTATTGCCATAGAGGGAGTGCAGAGAAGGTTCACCAGACTGATTCCTGGGATGTCAGGACTGTCTTATGAAGAAAGATTGGATAGACTTGGTTTATACTCTAGAATTTAGGAGATTGAGAGGGGATCTTATAGAAACTTACAAAATTCTTAAGGGGTTGGACAGGCTAGATGCAGGAAGATTGCTCCCGATGTTGGGGAAGTCCAGGACAAGGGGTCACAGCTTAAGGATAAGGGGGAAATCCTTTAAAACCGAGATGAGAAGAACTTTTTTCACACAGAGAGTGGTGAATCTCTGGAACTCCCTGCCACAGAGGGTAGTCGAGGCCAGTTCATTGGCTATATTTAAGAGGGAGTTAGATGTGGCCCTTGTGGCTAAGGGGATCAGAGGGTATGGAGAGAAGGCAGGTACGGGATACTGAGTTGGATGATCAGCCATGATCATATTGAATGGCGGTGCAGGCTCGAAGGGCCGAATGGCCTAATCCTGCACCTAATTTCTATGTTTCTATGTTTCTATGTTTCTACGTTTCGACTGTCACTAAGAATTTTTATAAAGGGTCAAACTATAAAGTCTGAGGTCAGGAGTCTGAAGGTTTCCCGATCTAGATGTCACCTGTCCATTCCCTCCACAGATACTGCCTGACCCACTGAGTTCCTCCAGCACTTGTTGTTTAGGCTCATTATTGTCAATATAGATCCCAGCATCTGCAGTTCCTTGTGCCTGG